>NC_142929.1:50643249-50658249 GCF_046866305.1 Octopus bimaculoides | reverse complement strand
TTTAGAACCAAAATATGAATCCAACTCATTTTCAGTCTCTTCTCTTGTTGTTAACTTAAGTCCATCAAAATGGTTCTGTAGTCCTCGGAACAAATGGTAATCACAAGGAGCAAGGTCACGACAATATGGAAGATGAGGCAGTATTTCCCAACCAAGTTCTTCCAAGAGGGTTTTGGTCAGTCGAGCTGTGTGAGGACGAGCATTATCGTGATGGAAGATGACGCCCTTTCTGTTAACCAAGGATGCTCGCTTTTGGCTCAGAATTGTTTTCAAACGACGAAGTTGCTCACAGTAAAGATTAGCATTAATTGTTTGGTTGTTGTTCAACAGTTCATAATGGATAACTCCTTTAATATTCCACCATACACACAACATGACCTTCTTTGGATGAAGTCCTGCCCTTGGTCGTTGAACTGGCCGTCCTGCTCGACTGATCCAAGAACGACGGCGTTTAACATTATGGTAAAGAATCCACTTCTCATCACCTGTAACAAGCCTGTCTAAAAATGTTACTTGAAAGCGTCGCGAAAGCAACGATTGACAAGTAGCACACTGTTGTCGATTTTCTGGAGACAGCTCGTGAGGGACCCATTTTCCAGCCACTGAAACCTTTCCAATGTGTTTTAGCTGGCATACCACGGTTGTATGGGCCACGTTTAAGTGTTTTGCAAGTTCCCTAGTGGTAACGGCAGGGTTCTCTGAAACAAGAGCTTCCAACATTTCGGAATAAAGTTTTTTTGGACGACCCTCTTTTCACTCTTCTTTCAAAGTGAAATCATCACTTAGGAAACGGGAAAACCACCTGCTGCAACTTCTTTCATTCACTACATCATCCCCATAAGTGCTCTGAATAGATCTTACTGCCGCACTTGCATCAACACCTTCATGAAACTCGTAGAGTAAAACATTTCTATTTAAGTGCTCGTGAATTACTGTTGTTGTTTGGTGCTAGCAAACAAGCAATATTGACTCACCTAGTTCAAATCGGTAAAGTGAAAAAGTCGGATAAGTGGGTTCCACATGAACTCAATGAAAATCAGAAGCAGCAACGTTTGGAAGACTGTATTATGCTACTTTCTCGTCACAAAAATGAATCATCTTTTAATCAAATTGTAACATGTAATGAGAAAAGGATCCAATACAACAACCGTAAACGGTCAGCACAATGGTTGGACAAAGACGAGCCACCAAAACACAGTCCAAAAAGCAAAATTCATCAAAAGGAGCCGATGAATTGTTCGTATAAACTGTTGCGTGTCGACATCTGCAACAAAGACATGAACAAATGAAGGCTAAAGTTCTAAGGAGGAAGTACTTGGCATATTGGTTAGTATATGACCTGGTGTTGTGGATAGAACAAGGGTGATGAGAGGAAGAGAGACGAATGAGTCGAGAAGGTCTGAGTGGAGGAGTCACTAGACTAACTGACTCTGAAGTATAAAGATTATTATAAGTAGCTTCAGAAAAGGCAGAGAGAGGGGGCGGGAAAACTGTAAGTCAGAGGCTGGAGCATGTCTGTGGGTGACTGGTTGTAGTCTTTGATGTCTGTATATGTAGCAGCAGTACCATTCCAGATGTGAGAGAAATAAACCAGTGCAAGTCTCACTTATTCGGTGGCTGGAAATCTAGTGTTCATCACTTCAGGTGGTGTTTGCTTATAAAAGAAGTGTAGTCTTTTTTGCCTGACCTATGAGTTAATAGAGACGTCATTACTTCGAATTGATACATCTGATCATCGGACTTCAAGCTGTGTAAGTTTTTAGTCTTGAGTAGATGTGTGTATACGTATGAGTGCGGGTGTAATGTATATGTGTTGTATGTATATGTGATATTGAAGAAATATATATTTTTTTTTACACTTACTCTTATACTTGTGTCAGTCGTTATTTTATCAAATATCACCTCAAACTTAATTTTTTAAAAGTACTCTCATTACAATCTAGGAAGAAATATTCGTTCTGTTTAATTTAAACTGTTAGCTCTATTTCCTCCTTTCTTCTTCACTCTAATGTCTCCTATTGTCCAGTATCACTTTGCGTCTGATCCACTGTCGCTATCTGACCCACTATTTGTGTTCTTGCCACCTGGGTGGTCGCAACGGCGTCATTTATAGCTAACACATGCTCTCTGTGATTGACATTGCTGTATATTCCAGCCAGACTTTAGGTCTCCATACTAAGTTATAGGTGATTTATTATCAGGATAATTCATCTTCAATGAAAGCATTGCACTGATTCTTGCCAACACAGGCCACCGCTGGTCTTCTTAAACTATAGTGTTCATGGAGGGCCTTTAGGTACAACTTTCAGACCAAAAAGCAAAACGACACAAAAATTGATGATATTATTCGATGACTCATCTGAAAAATTGGTGTGTACAAGAATGTCCTTTTAGCAGCAAATGTGAACAATTTAAATCGTTTGCAGGTTTATATTTTTAGCTATAAATTGTTGTTGATGTTTGGCTTTAGAGCATTTCTGATCGATAATATTTATAACCAAAGGCGTTACAGCTATGGACATTCCGTCTTTTTACTTTTTTTCTTTTTCAGGTTTCGCCTAACTCGGTCAGCATCATCCAATGTATTCTTCTAGTATCAAGACAGTAGGATGCGTTCTAAGAGAGATTTGGTTACTATTTTTATATCTTCAATTCCTATGCATTCAACGTAGAAGCCTATGGCAAGACAGTTGATATTATCTAGTTAGTATTCGACTCACTATCTGAAAAATCAATTCTGGAAAAGTTACGTTTCACAAAAATGAAAGAAAATTTATCCATTCGTTCAAATTATATTTTTCAGAAGACCATGTAAAGATATTAAACGTTTCATAACTTGATTTAACATAATCGTTGCTAAGTCCACCAGAAAAAGAGTCACTTGGTCGATGACCAAAAGTTGTTTTCACAAACAATGAAAATAATATTCAAGAATTTTTTATATAATCTATGCATTTATACACGCACGGACTTCATGTATATACAAATAGTATATACAGTATCATACCGATATACACACATACACACAAAATAACCAAGTGTACAAAAATCTCCCTCTGTATCTTTTGCTCATACATAGTCACTTATATATACATGAACGCAATTTGTGTATGCATATATAACACTTAACCGTGCGTTAGTCACCTCGGATTCCTGAAAATGGATAGTCCCCTGGGGTGTTTTTACACAGCCCAAAACAAAAATGCTTCTAGTTTTACGATTATGTAAAATATTGTCATACTGCTGAAAATAATTACATAACAGACAATCTCCGTTACAATTTACATTAAAGCAAAACTTGAACTGAAGATATAATTATTCATTGAAAGGAAAATTGTAATAAATTTGCTGCATAACTGTCTTGTAAAAAGTAGATGAAACACCCCAATATAATAATAGAGAAAAGTTTTATTCATAAAAAATAGCTACAATATATTTCTTTGAATTGAAATGAAAAAAAAAAAAAAAATGTGAGCTCATTATATAACCATTACCGATTCGCCACCGGTTACTACATTCTTGTAATTTATGCAAGTCACAATTATGTTACTATGATTACTGCAAACATGTTTACCGCAAGCGCTTCACACTGTTTCCACCTTTCGATCCTTTGAGCTGACACAAAATGCACATCTCTTTGCTTGGCTGTGAGGTTGTAGAGATTGTTGCAGCTGAGGTCAACACAGCAGTATTGCAATAACAGCTCCGAGATTTGTTTGCTGGCGGATGATCTAGATTCTCCTCTTCAAAGTGTTCTCCATAAAATTGAGCTACGCCGCCTGTTACACATCCTCACTGAATCAGGAGAATTGTGGGAGGGAGCACAAGAAACAAGTTGCCTACAAAGAATTAGGAGTACTTAAAAAATTTTGTGGGTAATAAAACATCTTATGTGACTAACTCAGGGTTAATAGTTGACTTCTCATTTCTAAAGTTACGGCGGAACAAGAGAGCAGAATGATCTATAGAGAAACGTAATATATCATGAAAATTTCCAGATTTCTCAAGTTGGCATTGTCAGTACGAATATAATGTTTTGCTATCTTCATATTCCACGGAATGGAACCCCCTTTCGTTTCACAGCTCATATAATTAATAATCCTTACTACTATAGACACAAGGCTTAAAACTTTGAGGGAGGGGGATTGTCGATTAAGGCACAAGGCCTCAAATTTTAGTCGGGTTAGTCGATTACATTGAACCCAGTACTGAAAGGGTAAATGTCAAAATCGACATCGGCGGAATTTGAACTTAGAATGTCAAGGCAGACGTAATGTCGCTAAGCATTTTTCCCGGCGTGCTAGCGATTCTGCCACCTCATCACCTTTCATATAATTAGTAATAGCAATAGTTCTTTTCTACTCTAATCCTGAAACCAGAAAATTTATTGGGAGCAGATCAGCCGATTACACCGACCCCAGTGCGTAACTGGTACTTAGTTTATCGACCCCGATAGGATGAAAGGCAAAGTCGACCTCGGCGGAATTTGAACTCAGAACGTAACGGCAGACGAAATACTGCTAAGCATTTCGCCCGGCGTGCTAACGTTTCTGCCAGCTCGCCGCCTTTCACCGAATTTTGAAACAACAACAACAACAACAACAACAACAACAACAACAACAAAGATGATGATGATGATGATGATTTATTATTTTCCTCTTGCACTTTCTTGAATAAATTATTTATTTCACAATCTTGTACTATAATTGCTGTGTCAATATATTTTGAATGTTTCCTCCTAAGACACAACGATTAGATTTGTTTAGATGTTAAAGATCCGTTTTTGTCGCCACAAGACCACCCATTCAAACCATTTCATTTACAAAGACAGCGAACAAAGACAAAATATATTATATATTACCAACTCTACTCCCAATTCTACACCCAACTGTATTCTATAACTATTTTACCATGACTTTAACCCCACCTTACTCAATACTAACTGTTATTAATATATGAAAGAAAAAAAAAAGAAAATAATTTTTTTAAATGTCAAAAAATGTAGCCGTATTTAAAGAAAAGGCACTTTAACTTCAAATTTCGTCTCTTCTTTTTTTTCCCCTCATCTTTTGTCTTTTCTAAAAATAAATTCATGAAACGCTATTTTGAAGTCTCCATATGTTAAGTTTCTTCTTTCTCTGTTGAGTATTATGTGCAGCTTTCTAGAGCCATCAACTTGCTAAATTAGCCATCAGAATTCGTTCAAGTGAAATGTAAGTATTTCTTTGCTAGCGACTATAGTCACATAACAAAGAATTCGTGCACAGCAACTTTACAAATGCGGTTACATGCCCTTTCGTTTAAGAAATGCGCATCTAAAAATCACCAAAGTCGCTGCAGATGTTTAGACCTCACAATCTCTAATGATCTGACATGGCGAACTTATATTAATTTCTTTAGTGGTTTCACTCATTGAACTTTGGCCATTCTAGAGCACCATCTTCAAATCAACCCCAGTTCGGTAATTCTTTAATCGGATACAATTTGTTGAACTACTATCTTACAAGGCAAAAGTTATATCACAAGCATTGAGTCGGTGGAAACAAAAACACAGAAATACATTCATACGTATATAGTTAATTAATGTTTAAAATACAGTGAGCATTCCATATAAAATATTATATCTTAGAGAAAAATTTAGATTATTTGATTAACTATAACCGAATGCCTTACCGTTTGGATGCAGATTTCGAAAAATAAAAATCCGCTTTTTCGCACCGTGTCGGAGTCTTTCAATGACATATTCACATACATACACACTCATATAAATATAAAATACAAAAATGGGACAAGAACGCAAAACATCCAGACAGTTAGGTGATACTAAAAAAGACAGCAAAACATCCAGACAGACGATACAAAGAAAACAAGGACGGGTCATTCGGAGTTTTCTTTCCTCAGTCACCTTTTATCTTTTATCTTTTACATGTTTCACTCATAAAATAGCGGCCGAGGGCACCGCTTTCAACAACTTTTAGCCATTCTGTATCGACTTTTCTTACTTTTCTGAAGCTTGGTACCTAGTCTATCGGTCTGTTTTGCCGAACTGGTGCGTTACAGGCACGTAAGCACACTAGAACTGCTTGCCAAAGTGGGGCAACAAACAAATACGCGCGCATGCGCACACACACACACACACACACACACACACACATATAGGGAGAATTCACAAAAAAAAAACAACAAAAGACGAAGACAGGTGGTGCAGACAACAAACAGGTGTATTAGTTTAACGCTCGGGAAGTGAAAAGGTCTTTAACGTTTCGATCCTACGCTCTTCCACAGAAAAGAACACAGAAAGAAACAAGGAGAGAAAATAAAGAATGTATAGTGGCTAGCGATATATCATGGCGACTAAGTGAATATATATACTAAGTGAATTATGAACTATTACAACGGATGGTGGCTATATGAATATTGATAGATGGGAAGTCATTTATACAAATGTGTGTGTGTACATCTATCTATCTATCTATCTATCTATCTATCTATCTATCTATCTATCTATGTATCTATCTATCTATCTATCTATCTATCTATCTATACATACATACATACATACATACATACATACATACATACATACATCGTGACACGTCGTCGTAACCGACGGAGAGGGTTCCAGTTGATCCGATCAACGGAACAGTCTGGTCGTGAAATTAACGTGCAAATGACTGAGCACTCCACAGATACGTGTAACATCAACGTAGTTCTCGGGGAGATTCAGTGTGACAGTGTGACAAGGCTGGCCCTTTGAAATACAGGTACAACAAGAAAACAGAAGAAAGAGTGAGAGAAGTTGTGGTGAAAGAGTACGGCAGGGTCCGACACCCCCACTACCTGCCGGAGCCTCGTGGAGCTTTTGGTGTTTTCGCTGAATAAACACTCACAACGCCCGGTCTGGGGATCGAAACCACGATCCTACGACCGCGTGTCCGCTACCCTAACAAGTGGGCCATTGCGGCTCCACTCATACATGCATACATACATACATACATACATACATACATACATAGGATCTTTCTGATTTGCCGGGTGCTACTTGTTTTCTTAACGAAACACTTTCAAACTTGGGACACTGGAAGAATGTGTCATATAAAACATCTTTTACTCTTAGTGTTATTGAGAAAATTTTATCTTTTTAAAGTTATTTCATGTTAAAATTGTCGTATTTCGGTAATTTCAACCAATCGCTGAGGTGAAAACAATTACTGCTGTGGAATGTAAACAACACATTCTAGCGGTGTAAGGGGATCTTTTCCCTTGAATAAAATTAGTGCCGTTGTTTGTCAACAACAACTATCGGCGGTACTGTTATTTATGACATCGTTCGTGCGTTTGTACTGGTTTTAGCTTTAGGGTTTTAGGTTTCGGGTTCGGGTTTTAGAGTTAGGGTTAGGGTTAGGGTTATGAGTAAAATACTCTAATTTTATTCAAGGGAAAAGATCCCATTACACCGCTAGAATGTATTGTTTACATTCCACAGCAGTGATTGTTTTCACCTCAATAGACCTCAGTGATTGGTTGAAATTACCGAAATGCGACAACTTTTAACATGAAATAATTTCGAATATAAAAATTTTTCCCTGTTCTATAAGACAAAATATACAAGTATATGAAGTTTTAAAGTGTTTCGGTAGAAAACACACCAAATAAAACATAAATAAAGAATGGCGCCCGCCAAATCAGAAAGATCCCATACATACATACATACATACATACATACATACATACATACATACATACATACATTTGCGTGTGTGTGTGTGTGTGTGTGAAGTGAAATTAGGAACAAGTTTTCATCAGAATAAACGAATAATTCGTCTGTACACCCCCGGGATGTTTAAAGAAAATAACAATAATGATGATGATGATGGTGATGATGATGACGATAATGATGTTTATGATGATGATGATGATGATGAGAATAATAATAATAATAAGGTTAAATCTGTGGTTCTCTACTGTATTTGTGGTTTTTTTTTTTGCTTTTTTTTTTTTTGAAATTTATACTGTACCAAAAACTTACTCTTTGCCGTGTTTCATTCACATTAATCATATTAAGTGCCATATTAGATTTTATTGCTTCTAATGTCCTCTGATATTCTAATATTCTAATGTTCTAATGCGAATTTGAGACGGAAAAATATCACCAACAACATTTTATTAATACTAATTTTAGCCAAGATCACTTCTTCATTGGAAGAATAAACCGTTATGTTACAGCATTCAAGCACACGCACTTAAAAACGCACATTTAAACCATTTCTCGTATGTATATATATATACGTACCTTCTACCTTACATACATACATACATACACACATACATATATACATACATACATACATACGTACATATATACAGGCATACATAATGCATACACACATTCATACATACATATATACATACATTCATGCATACATATATACACGTATACATGCATACGTATATTCATATATACAAACATACATACATACATTTATACATACATACATACATACATACATACATACATACACGCCATAAACTAAAGATCAGCGAAAAAGTAACTACTATTGAGAAATTTGCAGTTACTCTATCCACATTACAAATTCAGGTTTATACCTGCAATTATTGGGGCACACTGCCTAAATACAGATCTTGGGAAATTAGGCTTCTCAAAACCAGAAAGGAGAAAGCCGATTCGAAGACTACAGATCCAAACCATCACTGGAACTGTAAAAATCTGTAAAACTTTCCAGAAGTTTATCATTCAAGTATATATGGGCATGTCTAGATATGCAACTATATGCATGAGAATACATGCATAAGACAAGACATACAGATCTGCACATATGTATACATACACACACATACATACATACATACATACATACATACATACATACATACATACATACATACATACATACGCATGTATATATATGTATGTATGTATGTATGTATGTATATAATAAATACAATAGAAAAGGTTCAAATCAGGCAGACTACGATTAACACATACATATACGGGTTTAATTAAGATAAAATATGAATTGTTCAATCTGAAACATATATTGATATATTAGAAATATATAAATATAGTTGTACGCTGTCAACTTAATGTGACAGACCCCTGAAGGAAATAATACTACTGTTGGTTAGACCTAGGAAGCTGCACCGCTTCCTGTCGGCCTTGACATATTTCCTGCGTCCTTATGTCAAGGTCGACAGGAAGCGATGCCAACAGCAAGTCTAACCAGCAGTAGTATTATTCCCTTCAGGGGACTGTCACATTAAGTTGACAGCGTACAACTACTTCGTTATATCACTACTGCATAAATTTCCTTTCTGGTTTTGAGAGCCTAATTTCTCAAGATCTGTATTTAGGCAGTGTGCCCCAATAGTTGCAGGTATAAACCTGAATTTGTAATCTGGACAGAGTAACTGCAAATTTCTCAATAGTTTAGCGTAGGTAGTTTCTTTTTCGCTGATCTTTAGCTTCCATAGAGGAAAAGACAATAGAAGTAATGGCAATTGAAAAGATAGAAAAGGCACTAAGACCTGTCTGGCAAGAGAGGAAACAGATATGGCACGGTGGATGTTCGCTTCAGAGAGGCAACCAAGACAAAGCAAATTTCGGTGACCCCGTTGAAAACAGAAAGTGTGGTACTTCTACCCACGTTCCTTAGAAGGAGAGCTTTCAGGGTGAGGGTAGAAGGAATTCCGCCGGAAATTGACGTGGCCTGAGTAGCGGGTGCTGTTCTCCTAGGCAATGAGAAGGAAATAGCAGTCCTCCAGGCCACTAAAACAGAAGCAGTGAATTGGAAGGGGTAGACGCTGGAGTTAATTATTCAAGGATCAGTAGAGAGCATAGAGAAAATGGTGGAGACGATAACGATCGGAGATACGGTATTGAGAGTCAGGGTGGAGGGCAGAATCCCTCGATGCTTCGAATGTAGCCTAAAGGGCCACATCAGAGCGGACTGCCCTTCACCGACGGAGAAGAAGCAAGAAAGAACACAGGAAGTAACAGCAGAGAAGGATGTGCCAACAGAGGAGGCGAAAGATGATGTAGCATGGAAAATTGTAGAGAATTGAAGAAAAAGAAAGAGGTAAAGAAATAACAGAAGAAAACAGAGATAAAACCCATACCCACCCACCCACATCTTCTCAACCTCCCTTCCACCTGCTGACACCAGACCCAACCACTCTCCAACGACACAAACACAATAGAGAAAAACGCTGACACACAGGAACCCCCAAACTACTTTTCCTCCAGACAAGGAAGAAAGTTGTGTTGCGTGTATGTTGATCAAAGGTGTAAGTAAGGAACTGATACGAGAAGCAGTGTGTATGGAAGGCTCAGCGTTGGTTGATTTTTAAAGGAGATGTGAACATTAATGGGTGGCACTCGTGCGTGTTAATGTCAGAAAAGCAAAAGGAAGACTGGAAAAATATAATGGTGGGTTCACGGAGTGGAAGGGGAACATAAATATAAGCAATTTGCCGGAGGAAATATTATACGCGGATCACACAAAAAGGAGAAAAATAGACATTTTAAAAGGAACAGTGTACAAAGTAGAAGGAAGTAAGTGAAGTTACTTGGAGTGGGGCGAGTAACTTTATTGTCATTTTTCATTTTCATTGTCATTCATGTTTTATCATACGCTTCCTTTTTCTCAATTATTTTGTGTCCACGCATGTCTTTGTATTATCCCTTCTATGTTCGCCCCTTGTGGGCTATAACAAATCAAAGGGACTAGATCCAAATCTAGCGTAAACACTATTTTTCCCTGATGGTGGAAATGAATCTTAAGACTCATATGTACTCTGCACGAATTTACTCCTGAAACGATCGTTGGAACACCATATTTTCCTCTAGCATGTTACCTAAAACTTTTTCATGTCTATTACTTTATATTATATTCTAAATTTAAAATAAAAAAACGTCTTTTTTCTATATTTCATTATTTTTATCTATATTCTATTATTATTATGTTTACATATCTATATATCTATATGTCCGTGTATATTTTTAGCATTCATATATTTTTGTATTTCTATATTTTTATGTGTTTCAATTATTATAGGCACGACCTTGACAATTCTCATACTCCAAATTCTTCCTATTTCAAATTTTAAAGGATTTTATATTTTTGCTTTTTATCCTCTTTTTGCTCCTGAAATCAAACAGTCATGATTGGTTAATAAGGAAGCATCTTCGCTTTTCCTTATCTATAATTGTTATGTCCAGTTCATTATTTTCTAACTTCTTGTCCGTTTGAATAGGAAAGTCTCACAAAATCTTACATTTTTCCGACTCCAGTACTCTTTCGACCCAATGATTGTACCATGTGTTTCCAGCTTCAAGTCCCCATTTCTGGCAAAGTTTCCAGGGTAAAACTCTTACACCCTGGTCGTGCCTCCATTTCTTTTATTCTTCCTGAGCCAACTTGGAGCATTCTGTCACAACCTGTGCCATTGTCTCGTTCCAAGTTCTACTGGCTCTACATTCTTCTGACACATTCTCACCGTATATATATTTTCTCTCAAGTTATTTGATTTTATCGCTTGATCTTAGGCTGCTACAATTAGGCTCTCTGTTTCTTTTTTTAATTGCCCCTTTTTTAACCAAGCTCAGGATTTTATTCCACATACATATTTAGTGGCGCTCCAAAACTGGTCATGCAGAGGTTTCTCTTTAATATGTCTGACGTGCTCGCTTCGTATTTCATTCTTGCCCTATGTGCTTGATCACCTATTCTTTATTCACTATCTAGCAGTTTTTCTTTGCTGCTCTGTAAATACTCTGCTAGGCTCTTTCTTTCCATCTGTACACATTCTGCTACAGTTAGTAAGCCTCTTCAACCCTGGTCTCTCCTCAAGTACAGCCGGTTGATATCAGCTTTCGTGTGGTGGGCTCCATACAATGTCAACAACTTTCTAGTTTTTCTGTCAAGTTTCTTTATATCGTTTTTGGTCCAGTCTATAATTCCAACACCATATCTGATTAAAGATACTGCTCTTGAATTTATGGCTTCAATAAGAGCTTTTGAATTCAACTTTGACTGCAAACATTTACTCATTTCCCTTGTATACTCCCTACTGGTAATTTGTTTCATTTCGTCATTTTTTAATTTCATCTGCTTCCAGTATTCCCAAGTTCTTATACCACTGTCCTTTCTCAACCGCTCTCATTGTTTGCCAATTTGGCATTTCTGTTCCCTAGCTTCTTTCAAATCTTCCTCTGTCACGTGTAGGACGGATCCGGCTATCAGCTGGATCCATCGTGAGAATTGACCCGCCGACCTCCTTTAACCAGGAGGGCAAGGCAATTTTCCTATGCCTAGGGGCTGTAGCGAAAGAGGTGATATGGTGGACCCGTTTGAAAGGGTTAAAGACAGACACTTTCCTCTTTGGCCAAGGCCTCATCAACTTTTTCAAGTTCCACTTGAAAAGGAAGATGAGAGTAGAGAGGGAAGTGCTGTCTCATAGCAAATTCGTTGAAAGATGGGTGACTGTTGGAAAAATGGCCAGTATAAACGGACCAATTCTGAGAATACACCTGTAGAAAAAAAAAAAAAAGGTAATGTAAAAGGAGAAAGGGCTCTATACCCCTTTCTTATTTTTTCTGACCAGGCTCCCGTGGTTCTATGGGTTTTTCCACGTGTAACCTTTCCTTTTTCGAAGCGCCTCCCCCTTTGGGAGTTCTACTTATTTATTTATCTATTTATTTATCTATTTATTTATTATATCTTTCTCCGTTTTCTTCCTCTGTTTAGACGAACTTTCCTACCTTCTCGGACAAAACCTTTTGTAACCTTCGTCCTGTCTTTGTCCTTATATGTTTTTAATTGATATTAGCCCTTGTGGCCAATAAAACGAATTAATTATTATTATTATTATTATTATTATTATTAATAATAATATTATTAATAAGGCGGCGAGCTGACAGAGTTGTTAGCACGCCGGACAAAATGCTTAGCGGTGCTCAGCCCGACTTTTCGTTCTGAGTTCTAATTCCGCCGAGGTTGACTTTGCCTTTCATCCTTATGAAGTCGATAAAATAAGTACCAGTAAAGTACTGGAGTTGATGTAATCGACTAGCCCCTTTTTCTAAATTTGCTGGCCTTGTGCCAAAATTTGAGATCATTATTATTATTATTATTGAGAGAGCAGCGCAGAGCAGTTCATGCCATCAAAGTGACACTGGAGCAAAATATACGAAGCCCAATATACCCATCATAACTACCCGTCTGATAAGGGTACACCAGGCACATGCATCACAAGCATATATGGGCGATATGGTGACCTCATATCAAGATAAACAGTGCATGACATTGCAGGCGGAACCCAGTTAGAATCTTCTTTAGGTTGAGTAGTCCATCCCGTTCAAATGGTCCTTGAATAAGGGTTGTCTAAGGATGTGAACAAAACACCCCTGTTTCCAGAGGTGAATTATTCAAACTCCCCAAAATTCCTCTCAGCACATGGTTATGATGCTCCCCTACTACTCCTGCTCGTGATCAGAGATGCATATATCGTCAGCCACTAAGGGACATGCTCAACTGGTTAAGGTCAAACAACTGACAAGCAAATCTGTGGTGTTTAGCAGAATATTTGCTGCAGCCCATCTTTTATACCAAGATAAAATAATGTACATGATAACACTTCCAATCAGTTAAGATCAGAAGCCATGAGAACCAGTGCCTGGCAATGCATCAGGGCACTTATTATTATTATCATCATCATCATCATCATCATCATCATCATCATCATCATCATCATTATTATTGACTGTCGTCTTTGTCTTCCTCAATCTCTTCATCTCTCTCTTTAGATCCTGGTATTTTTTTAGTTTTTTCTTCAATTTTTTGGGGTATCCGTTCTTCTATCATATGGTATTGCAAAATTCATGGTCTCATTCACCCCACCTTTCTTTTTTGGTGGGGCTGTGGTGGTAGAGGGATTGCAGTTGTCTCTTGCATTTAACAATCCTATGTGTTTCCAGTGCGTTTTTCACTCGCAGGTCGTTCATAAGGAGGGTATGTTTTGATGGATGATGTTGAATGCTTCCATGTTCTTTGGATTGTGTGTTGATAAGTAAGACAAAGTTTTAAATGTTTCATAAGGTTTTCTTGTTTTTTATAATTCTTGGATGTCTATCGTTTTTACACGTTCTATTCCGTTTTTGATTAAACTAGCCGGATACTTTCTTTCTAGTAATGTGTTTTTAAGTTCTTGGAGTCGTTTATCATGGGTTTCGGAAACCCGAGATAAACTTTGTCTTACTTATCAACACACAATCCGAGGAACATGGAAGCATACAACATCATCTATCAAAACATACCCCTTCTTATGCAACGACCTGCGAGCAAAAACAACACTGGAAACACATAAGATTATTAAAAGCAAGAGACAACCGCAACCCCTAAAAATGTTACTTACTAGTGCCAAATTACCCATCAAATATACAACCCTACTAGTCAAAAAAATGCTACCGCCCTAACTGCGGGACTTACTTCGAGCTCTTGGTGGGCTCAACATATAAATTTAAGTCAGGTCAAACTTTCACCGTAAAAAATCACTCCACTTGTGCATCGAAGAACTTAATCTATGTCCTCAAATGTGATGGATGTGATGGAGACTACACAGGTCAAACTACGTAGTTGGACCTTGAGGAACAGACTGACGGTACACAGGCAACAAATCCGGGACCCTAGGACCAGGAAAATTCCCATAAGCAAACACCTAGATCAATGCCCCGCAGACATAAGCCCGAAATACCAAATATTCCCTCTCTATCGATGCACCAGAACATTTCAACCCAATTTCGATTGAATAAGGAAAACGTGCTCATCTATAATAAATGCGAAAGCGAATGTCAGTGTGTCACACTTTTTCCACTTTATTTCTCCGACCCCCTCTCTCATTCCTTATGCTTTACCCCTCTCTCACTATTCAATGACACTTCTACTATTCCTCATGCTTTACCCTTCTCTCACTATTCAATGA
>NC_142929.1:50613249-50635749 GCF_046866305.1 Octopus bimaculoides | reverse complement strand
TGTGTGTGCGTGCGTGTGTGTGTATGCATACATATACTCACATACATATACTCACATACATATGTGTGTGTGTGTGGTTGTGCGTGTGTATGTATTTATGTATATAGATATATGCGTATGTTTATGTGTTCATGTACATGAAGATAATCATACACACACGCATATAAACATACGACTATGTGTGTTTATACACACAAACTTGAATATGTACGTACATATGTACGCATCTATGGATATGTATGTATGTATGTATGTATGTATGTATGTATGTCGGAACGTCTGTAACGACTCCCGCTTTCTGTACCTTTACTAACCTTCTTCTGAAAAGAAAGAAAACGTAAATTCACTTCATAGATGCGTTATATTTACTTTCTTCATAATGGAGTCTCACTAGATCTATACAGATAATCAATGTTATTATTATTAAGGTACAGTGATTGTGTGTAGTGAAATACTATGTAGTCATTACAGAAGAACAGATTAAGAATAAATATACCAAGTAATGATGACCACTGTATTATCTTCTGAGTCATTAAGTTTCTGTGTTAAGAATAAGATACGTTGGTTTCAGAATGTCAGATGTCAAGTAAACGTAAAAAGATAGAAAAAAAGAAACAAAATGGAGTCTTCAAGTTATTTCAGAAGTAAATCAAGTGCAATTAGAAGCAACTCGAGATGTTAAAACTATCCCATCACCTTTCACATACAAACGACCCTTTTTCCCTTTCACTCTCGACCTTTGTTTCCTGTTACTCCCACACATAACACAGTTCGTCCTTACTTTTCTAATTCACTGCGATTACCTCATCATTTACTTCCTATCCTTACAAAATAACCTATTCAGTGCTGGTTCACTTCCGTTTCCCATTATTTGAGCTTTCTGTCCATCTTCTCCGCCCCCGTTTCTTGAGAGAAACGTGCGAGTAGAATCCTCTGATACCTCCTCCGTAGGATCATGTCAGAAGTAACCATCATTACATTTTCCGGTTTGGATTTCCAAGCACGACCAACTAAGATTATAGATATTTAACCAACCCCCTTTGTTCTTGGCCTACCTCTAGGTCACCTGCCAAATAGTTCTATTTGAGAGATCCGTCCTGTGATTCTTTTCTGCAACATATTATCGAAGCTGTGACTCCTCAATACGCAGAAGTAGCGGTTTGACTTGGACAAACTTCCTAATTTCTGAGTTACGTACCCTGTCGAATAACGTTTCTCCAGAGACCCTTCATTATGACTCTAAAAACAATTTAGTTGGATCTATTTTAAAACGGGGGCGCCAGTATTTTCTTAACGAAACACTTTGAAACTTGGGACACTGGTAGAATGTGTCATATAAAACATCTTTTACTCTTAGTCTTCTTAACAAAAAAAAAAAAGGAATTCGCAAGTTATTCCATGTTAAAGTTGTCGTATTTCTGTAATTTCAACCAATCACTGACGTCTATTCAGCTGAATAGAGTTACTGCTGGGCGGTCATAAAAATGTTATTCCCTGTGACATATTTCATCCGGTTTAATCGTAATTTATACGCATATATTGTTTATATAATAAATTACGCTGTGTGTATCTATGTGTGTAACAATTTTAGAGTTCGGATTCTAGAGTTAGGGTTAGGGTTACGGTTAACAGTCTAGTTAGGGTTAGGGTTAGGGTTAGGGGATTAATACGATATACACCGTTACAGCGCTAACTGTTTTCAACTGAATAGACGTCAGTGATTAGTAGAAATCATCGAAATAAGACAATTTTTTACATGAAATAAATTCGAATACAAAAATATTTTTCTGTTCTATAACACAAAATAGATAAGTATACGAAGTTTGAAAGTCTTTCCGTACCAAAAACACTACATAAAACATAAATGAAAACTGGTGCCCCCGTTTTAAAATAGATCCATTTAGTTTTTACCATCTCATCACGTTTACTGAAATTCATTGACACTCGAGAACAGATTTGATATTGATTTCAAATTTTGGCACAAGGCCAGCAATTTCGGAGGAGGTGATAAGTCGATTACATCGATCCTAGTGCTCAACTGGTACTTATTTTATCGACCTCGAAAGGATGAAAGGCTAAGTCGACTGCACGAAAAGACGGATGAAATACTGCTAAGCATGTTTCCTGGTGTGCTAACAATTCTGCCAGCTCACCATCTTAATTAACAGATTTAATATTGACTTCTAAAGCTGCGAGAAGAATAAGAATTAATTAATAAGACTGTAACTAATAGAATCAGCAAGCTATGGAGCATTAGCTTTTATATTTTACTAGATATCATTTTAGTCATTCTACTGCGGCCATGATAGGGCATCGCTTTAAAGGGCTTAAGTCGAACAGGTCGCCATCCGTCCAGTACTTATTCTTTAAAGTCCTGTACTTATACCGTCGAACCTCTTTTGCCGAACAGCTAATTTTATTGGAACTAAAAATGCTGCTCAACACCGGCTGTTAAGCGGTTGTTCGGTGGGAAACAAACACAGATACAAACACACAAACACATACACACAATCACACGCACGTGCGCGCCCGTGCATATATATGTCGTGGCATTCTGCTGGTTGCAACGATGAGTGTTCCAGTTGATCCAATCAATGAAAGTTTGCTCATAAAATTAACGTGCAAGTGGCTAAGCACTCCACAGACACGCGTACTCTTAACGTAGTTCTCAGGGAGATTTAGCGCGACACAAAACGTGGCACGGCTGGGCATTTGAATTACAGATACAACTCATGTTTGCCAGCTGAGTGGACAGGAGTAATGTGAAATAAAGCATCTTGCTGAAGGACACAACGCGCTGGTGTGTATCGAACTCACGACGTTACGATCGGGAGTCGAAAACCCTAAGCATTTAAGTTCGCCCATTCGCATATCAGTATGTGTGTATATATATATATATATATATATATATATATATATATATATATATATATATATATATATATATATATATATATATATATATATGTGTGTGTGTGTGTGTGTGCGTGCTTATGTGTATGCGCGTGCGTTTTAGTATGTATATACTACATAGGAGCATAAACAGTCACCTTTTTATGGGACAGAAAAGAATAGAAAATAATAAACAGTGAAGAATTGTTACTATATATATATATAGTATTTTCTACTATCTTCTTCTCTTCTATTTATTCTATATCCTTTCAAAATTTCTCCCAGGTGTTACCCATTGCAATGAATCTTAGCCTAACAGCCCTTAATGTTTGTCTTCGTCGATTGTTTACTCTGTACGTCCATCCTGTCGTTGTTTGTTCGTTCGAAGCTCTCTAAAAAATTTGTATTTTAAAAATTTCTGGATGCTGTTATTTAATGAAGTTTTTCTATATTGTCGTTGAATGCGCGAAATGGGGAGTAATTAACAGTCGACAACTGAAGAGGGGTTAGATTTCATGTGGTATTTTGTCTGGTATTTGTCTCTCATTATGTGTTTACGTATTATTCACTCATTGAGGATGTCTGTGTTTGTCCCACATCACCGCTTGACAACCGGTGTTGGTGGATTTACGTCCCCACAACATAACGTGTTGGCGAAAGAGTCTTATAAAATAAGTACCAGGTTTAAAAAAGAAAATAAGTACTAGGGTCAATTAATTCGACCAAGACTCCTTAAGGCGGTGCTCCAGTTTGGCCGCAGTCCAATTACTGAAGCAAGTAAAAGATAGATGATAAAAGATGAGATTTGTTTGATCAAAAGCGTAAAACATATTTGGCAACACAAATCAGCACAAGTTTGTTTAGATTCTATTTGTTTGTCTATTTGCTTGCTTAAAGAGTTTGTTAGCGTATTTCCTCTACTGAACGGATTCAAGTAACATCTTTCCTATCAAGCGATTAGCACTAGTGATCTTATCAAGTATTAAGCAAGTGTAATACTCTTCTCTATCTTGTTCGGATGATTTTCGTTCCGAGTGAAAAAAAACGAGATCGTGGTTATAAAAGATATTTAAACGTTAGGTTTGTACTGTCTAAGTGGCTACAAATTAATTTCGAATTTATATATTTCATTTGTCTTTTGTCTTGAAATTCTGGCGTCGTAGTTTATTTCAGATTTACTTCTCCCCCCTACTTCCAACTGTACTTTTGTAATCCATTTATAGCTAACTTCCAAATCCACATACCTATGGCTAAATGTTTTTACTGCGTGTAAATGTTTATGGGTATTGAATCGTATGCGTGCATGCTTGCTTTTTAGGAAATACACGATGCGTCCTTCCTTTGAACTTCCTGGGAAGAGTTAATTTTCTGACAAGGCTATTCTTTTAGACATAAGACAAAGCGATAAAAATATCGGCGAGATATCATCATGCGTTCTTGTGAGTGAGGGAGGGGTAGTGAGAAGGGAAAGGAGTAATGTTCTTAATATTAACAATACAAAAGCTATCAAGAATTTTGGTGTACAAAGTTTCTTCTGATGTAGTCCAGGCCTCCCACGTAGTAAACGGTGCTGATAGGGTGGTAATCTGAAAGGAAAGAGAATAAAAGACAAAATAAAATCATAAGTACAAAGAAAAAATGGCGATGGTAGACAGTTGTAACAAAATAGGTAAAGAGAAAGAAAAATGAAAAGAAAATGAAGGGCTAAAATAAAAGAGTAAAGGGAGGCTGTTAATCAAAAGTCAAGAAATAAATAACGGCCATTAAAATCCTAGGCGAATAAATGTTGGAACATAGAAAGATTGTGTTAATCAACTATAAACAATATCGTTTCATTAAACCGAGTGCCCGGCTCGTCAGCGCTGTGTGTATGTGTGTGTGTGTGCGTGTTTTTGTGCGTGTGCGTGCCTGTATGTACGTGTGTATGTGCGTGCGTATGCGTGTGTGTATGCGTATGTATATATATATATATATATATATATATATACACACACATGCACATACATACACATCTATCTATATATGTGTGTGTGTGTGCTATTAAGTTAGACATCGCCTGGGCCTATACTGGCCGAAACCTATTAAAGCTATCAAAGTTGAGTGGCTGTGTGGTCGGATCTGTGCACCTTGAGCTAGAGGATTTCAAACTAATTTTTATCTGCGCCTCGAGAGCTTTCTCGTGACGTCGAAGACATTAGTAGTGTTAGGAGACTACAACGCTATAGTTAGCGTTATAGTCGATAGCGTTGGCTCGATCCATAGGAAAGTAAACTCACGTCTCGTAGATCTGCTTAAACGTTTTCAGCTGGCAGATCGTTACAGACTTGACCATCCGAACGTCCCAGAGTGGACCTGGATGAGCGGTGACGGAAGGTTCAAGTCTTACTTAGATAGAATAGTGATAAGGACTGGAGATAAGTGTAGTTTTAGCTGTCCACAGCTCGTTCAAGTAGCTTACACTGACCATTGAATGGTCAAGTGTATACTGGGTGTAGATAGTACAGTTAAGAGAGGAACCGGCTACTGGAAGCTGAACAAGTCTATTTTGACTTGCGAGGCATACCGTAGCCGGATTAAGGGGTTAGTACAGAGGGCGTTAACCGGCACTGTGGTTAACAACCGATGGTGGTTCACCCTCAAGAGAGCAATTCGTTTTGAGTCTATTAGGTTTAGCCGTCAACTAAGACTAGATAAGGCCAGAATAGAAGGGCAACTAGTTAAGGACCTAGAGGAGGCGTTGAGGTCGGGCTCTGCATCTCACATTTTGGCAGCGAGAACGACCTTGGACCGTCACCTCAAAGCCAAACACGAGGGGTGCAGAGTTCGGGCTAAAGTACGCGCATTGGGCCGTGAGGGAATTAACGTTGCCCAGCGTAGCAATGATGCCACAATTAGGTCTCTTGTCGATTATAATGGGTGTTCGGTCGATGGACGGGACGAGTAGTGTGAGGCGCTTCACAAGCACTTTGCCGAGTTGTTCGGGAGTGTCGGGGCGCTGGATCATGGTGAGGCCTTTAGGGACTTCCTGTCTGGCGGCCCGCGTCTCTCGGCACGAGAGGCTGAGTGCTGTGAGGGGCCAATCACGGCCGAGGAGGTGATCAAGGTACTGGGCGAATGCCTCGGGGGAAAAGTCGCCGGCTCTCGATGGTCTGCCTTACGAATTCTACAAAAGTATACCAGACTTGTTCGGGCACCTGCTGGTCAGCGTCTACGCCAATTGGCAGTAGAAGGGAGAATTCCCAAGTCTGCGAGTCGAGAGGTGGTGACGTTGATCAGGATGGACCCGAGCAAGGGGGACGAAATAGGGAACTTCAGGCTCATAACTCTGCTGAACACAGAGTTAAAGATATTGGCTAAGGTGCTAGCGAAAAGGTTGGCGCAAGTCGGGGACAAACTTGTCGGGGAAGCGCAAACGTGTGCTATCCCGAGCAGGACGATCCACGACAATCTCCACCTTATACGCTACTCCTTAGAGAGGGTGGAAAAACTTTCTGGCGCAGGTGGAGGGGCACTGGTACATTTAGACCAGTCTAAGGTTTTCGATAGGGTCGACCATCGGTACTTGGCGGCGGTCCTCGGGAAGGCTGGCCTGGGCCCGACCTTCCGCGGTTAGATTGCTGCGTTGTACAGCGACATCGAGTCTGTCGTAAAAGTGAACGGTTTCCTTTCGAAGCCGTTCGGGATCGAACGCTCAGTGCGGCCGGGGTGTCCCCTGTCTCCGCTTTTGTATGTGTTGGCCCTCGAGCCATTGCTGCGGAAGTTGGAGGCGATAGGGGGCGCACCGCATGATCTATGGTGTGGAAGAGAGGCGACGGCGTATGCGGATGACATCACCATCAGCGTGACGGATGAGGGCCAGTTTCCCGTGGTAGAAGAGGCTATCAAAAGTTACGAGGCGGTGGCAGGAGCAAAGGTTAACAAGGACAAGTCGATTGGTTTCCAAATCGGCACCTGGAGGGGCAAGCCGATGCCGTCCAATAACGTCGTGGGGCGTTGGATGGAAGATCCTATTAAGCTGCTTGGAGTTTGGTTCGGGCCAGGCCTCCAGATAGAGAAAAATTGGAGCGAGGTGACCAGCAGGTGTGACTGCTCTAACCCAGACCTGGTCTGGGCGGGTGTTATCCTTGCTAGGAAAGGCGGAGGTGGTGCAGATGTTTATAGCATCGCTTATCACCTACCGTCTGACGGTGGTGCCTTGCCCCGATTTGTGGCTGAACAAGTTGGAAAGAATCCTTTTCCGCTTTTTGTGGAAGGGAGGAAAGCCACTCGTTTTTAACTTTTTTACTTTCTCCCCTTCGGGTTTTTCCCTTTATTTAACGATCATTCTAATAGCTCTTTTGTTTGTCTTAATAACGGTCATTTACATAGTAATTTCCCTTTGTTTACCAGTCAATTTCATAGCATTTTTTGATTGTCGTAATAACTGACGAGATACCAGAGCAGATTTCCGCCCCGACATCCGAAACTCGGAGTTTTATTATGGCAACTGAATAATTGTCGCATATTATATTACATATAAATTCCCCTATTTACATAATATCGAGGTCTCATTCATTCTTTTGTTGTCATACCATTACTATTATATATATATATATATATATATATATATATATATATATATATCAACGAGACAAACGTTGTAATGTGTTATCTTTCTAAGGGTGTTTGTATCTTGTAGCTTCGCTTATTATTCTCCTCCTCCTCCTGCTTGAATATTGTTGATTTTTTTCCAGAATTGTCGTGGTGTACTACTACTACTACTACTACTACTACTACTACTACTACTACTACTACTACTGCTGCTGCTGCTACTACTACTACCATGTCTACGATGCTAAATGGCAGAATCCTTAAAGTATCAGACAAAATGTTACTGTCCTTAGCACTCTGAGTTCAAATCATGTCGAGGTTGAATTTGCCTTTCACCTCTCTAAAGGTCAATAAAATACAGGATCAGTCAGTATCCATCAGGGATGGATTTCGTTGACTAACCCTCCTTCTTTAAAACTGCTAGATCTACGCTTAAATTGATATATTTACATTAAAAATTAATTAAATTAAAAACAATTAAAGACTGCGTTGAGTCAGCATCGTTACTACACCGGACAATATGTGTAGCGGCATTTCTTCCAGTTTTACGTTCTTAGCTGAAATATCGCCGAATTCGACTTGGCCTTACATCTTTTCAGCGTCGGTAAAATATGAACCAGTTGAGCACTGGAGTCGATGTAATTCCCCAAAATTTTAGACTTTGTGCCTGTAATAAAGAGAATATTCAGACAGCTGTATTACTTCTGGTTCTTTACGTTCGGAGTTCAACATTGCATTTCTTCCAAGATCGATAAAAATAAAGTAGCGGTCATTTCCTGTAGTCTATGGTATCAGCTTAATTCACCTTTCTCCTCAAATTTTCTCGCGTTGTGCCTAAATGAGAAACCATTATTAAAGACAGAAGATTGGCAGAATCGTTAGAACGTCAAAAAAAAAAATGTCTTGCGATATTTGTGTTGGTTCTTTAATTCTGAGTTCAAATCCTGTCTTTCATCCCTCCGGAATCATTAAAGTTAAGTACAAGTCAAGAACTCGGGTGAATAGTGTCGACTACCCCACCCCGACAAAAAAAATCTTGACTTCTGGCTTTGTGGAAAAATTTGAAACCATTGTTATCATTATTATTCACATTGCTAACAATTCTGCGTAAGTTTTACAACATAAAGAACGAGCCATAATTACTAACTAAAGTTACTTATGGATTCCTTCGTTTGCTCAATTTTTGAGCACCTTCCTTAGTATCCTTTCAGTTGCTAGCGATGTGGTTTTTCTATAATAGTTTTCATTGAACTTCAGTTCCAGTTTTCTCTAACGTGAGTCTATGGTCTTCGAACTGAACCAAGTGTTTATTACTATCGGCATGGTTTCCACTTTTTTCATGCCTCTCGCTCTTGCAAGTTTCATTTTCTGATCTTAATATAATTTTTTATTGTTCTTCCTCACCCAATTTACTGTCATCCGGATAAACTACATCAATTATCGTGCGCTGTCATCTTGAAGATAACAATATCAGTCAGTTGACTACATTATAGTTTTTAGATGTTAAAATCTCACAAACCTCACAATTCAGCCTCTTCATTTCTTATTCTCATTGTGCAACACCATGCAGATAATGCTTTCCCATTTCTCCTCACAAAGTCTATATTGGTGTAATTCAACGTCCTTATGGGCGTGACATTTCACATAGTTTGTCCTTAGAAGCATTAATTTGTGGTGCATTAGGCACCACAAATTAATGCTTCAGTTCCAACACCTAGATCTGATTTTCTCATTCATCCCCATTTCCCTTGCTTATCCACGCGTTTGCTCACATCTCTGACAATCTGTCCAATCATTGCTTTTCTATTCCAGCGCGTCTCTTTTCCCCTTTTCTAATTCTCTAATACTCACCCTTTACGATGCCGTCAGCAATCAGAAAGTTTTACATCAACTATCAACTTACAACCTAAATTGTTTTCTTCATTTCTTAGAACATCCCTCGCAACTGATCAAACTTTTCTTCCATTTTTCCCGAGCAGATAAAGCCTATGAATGTCACTTTTCCTGTGAAATTCATCATCTCTTGTCATCAATTTTCGCATCTTTTTATCTAACTTCCGAATTTTTTCTTTATTCCATTTGAGTATCCGTTCCATACCTTATGCTTAATATCGCACATGTGTTTCTTTCTAATATCATGTTTCTTCGATTTAATTTTGACTATAACACCAATTTCAATCTTTTCTGATATTCTTTTCCAAATAGTACCCTCATTTCAATCTTCTTGATCTTGCCGGTTTCTTGTATTACTAAGATTTAAATCCATTCTTCTTAAGAATGTCTTTCATTACTTTAACACCGGGTAACACTATCCCTTGTGCTGACAAGGTCTTCCTTCTCCTCTTTACATATGTTCCTCACTTCTTTATCTCAAATTCTATTCGTTTGTCTTCGCTCATTAAATAAGCAGTTTAACTAAAGAATATATCCAATTTGCAAGTTTTCCAGAACAGTTTAAATTCATCTAAGAAAAAACGATGGTTTAATTTGAATTATATGTTTTACCGTCCCCAGGCTCTTTTAGAATATCAGTGCCATCGGTATCATACACAATACAAACAACAAGCACGGCAAATTAACCCCTTAGAAGGATTCTTTTCTTATTTCAACTTCTCCAAGTACTTCTGACTTTGTCAATTTACTTTTTATTCTGTGCTTACTATTTGTAGCAAAAGTTCTTGTCATTAGCAAAACCAGATAGTTTTGTAATTCTTGAATGCCATCTTTCTCTTTTCTGGATCGTTGGCCTGTGTTTAAATTAAGGCTTAATGATTTTAATCGCTTGATTCTTATTTTTCTTTTTAATGTTTTTGCTTTCTTGATTTTCAAAAAGGGCTTTTGTTCTTATCAATATATATTTCTTGTTTATTTTTTTAATCGTTTCATCTTTACATATAATGCTATTGACAGTATAACAAATATGATTAAATTATGGTTCGCCTATTTATTTGACTATTCTTTTTTTCTTTTACTTGTTTCAGTCATTTGACTGCGGCCATGCTGCAGCACCGCCTCTATGTTATAAAAATCTTTCTTAATTACTTTTTATGCTAATTTTAACATTTCATTTTTAATTGATCATTTTAATTGCGATGCTCTTTAGTTACTAAAGTCGATTAATTTTCGTTCCATTATCTTGATTTCAACATTTCCCATCAGACAGATCGTCTGTATATGAATTTGTTGTTCGTAGGGTTGTTAAAACTCATTTTGATTATAAAGGGAAAGATTTTTTACGTATATTGTGGATTTTAAAAAAATATTGATGACTAGTGTTCTTAATGTTTTACCTATTTTCTTGATACTCTTGTCTTTGTTTAACCTCATATTAGCTCCGTTCAAAGGCGTTCCTACCGTGACCGTCCTGTTTATTTTCACACATTATGTACCTTAGGGCTAAATTATCTACTGTGCTTTTCTTTTTGTATCTTAACACGATAAGGTATAACTGAAAGGAGATTTGATTGCAATTAATAGCTTAACCTACCGCGTCGGGATCGGACGACAAACTAGCAATTACAATCAAATCGCTGGTTCGTTTTCTTTATTTATTCAATGGTGATGTTATATTCTACTTTGTGTATCACAGAAATAGTCTAGTGTCATTTTTAACGTTTCCTTCACTGACATAGAACTCTGTTTTGTTTTTTTTCGTTTTTTTTTCGTATTTTTCTAATTAATCTATTTTATTCATTTCATTTTTTTTTTATTTTGTCTTGTTTAACGTTCCATAGAATGCCATGATTGTTATTGCTTTGCTTGCTTGCTATTAGCAGTATTATCCACGCCAGCTTTCTAAAGATTTTTATATAGGGGCGTTAAACCTAAAATTTAAGAGAAAATAAAACATTTTGTTGATTCAGTCAACCTTCTATCACATTACCAAGCATAATTTATTAGTCATTTTTGTAAGCGCTGGAGTAATTTTATTTCTTATTACATTTAGAAAAGCGAAGTTATTTTACGTCTTCTAGTAGTATTGTCATAGATTTTATAATTTTTAAAATTGCCCAGATCAACTGTGTTCAAGCAGACATATAATCGAATTAGTAGTCAAATTGTCTGATTCGAGCAAATATATACAATAAAAGAGGGGCGGGAAAGAAGGAAAAAGGAGGGGACAATAGTTTCAAAAATGGAATAAAAGTACCAGTGAACTAAGCATTGCATCCGCCAATGAATGCAAGTTGCACTAAAAACATATTCAAACATTTTTTTTTTTTTCACATTTCCAAAGTCCCTATTTTCTTTTTGAATTTAAAAATCGAGTGATATTTGTTTATTCAAGCAGTATTTCACATATATGAAAATTAAGCCTTAGTATAAAGAAAGATGTTTTGGAAAATGACGGACAAATTCGCCTGTGAGAGAAGTTCATTTCCAATATTCAATAATTCCATTGTAGAACGGTGAACACCTTAGAGGCTTTACAAGTCAAGATAAAAAAACGAAAGGTAATATTCTTTCTTCGACAATCTACACCAGTGTTTTCCAACCTATTTCCCTCTCGGCTCTACTATAGTTTTCCAGAAAAATCTATGCCTCACCGGTGGTCGACGAAGAGATATACTCGAAACGTCAAAAACTCTCTCTTTGCACTGAGTGTCAAACTAATACATTCCATGTGCACCTCCTCCACGTTGGGATTCACTAATCTACACAGTATCGTGTTCATCGCCATTCAAAAATGCGACAATGATAACCACACCCTATATAGACCTTGTGTAAGATTGTATAATCTTAGACAAGTGTCATTTATTTATTTCAAGCTGTACTGCAAATATTTGAATATTGACCCTCAACACCCTATACAGACCTGATGGAAAACTATACAACCCTAGGCGCTTGGAAGTTGCCATAAAATTGAAAGAAACAAACGTGAAATATTTTCTCTTTGGTGAGGAACGTGCACTTAATGCCATCGCAGATAAGAACAGTTAGACCTGTATAAACAAATTACCTGCAGTCTGTGATAACTTCGGTCTCATAATAAATTCTCCAAAGACTATGATAATGTTTTAAAATATTCTCAGAAAACAATGCGAAGAACCCTGTCTTATTATGAAAGAAAGAAGAACAGAGCCGAAAAGTAAATATCTCAGTTGTACTTAGCTGAGAAAGGTAAATAACAATGTCGAAGTCAATAATGAAAACGTCTTCACCTTACTGTAGAAGATTTAAATCAGATGAGTGAAGCATATGGTTCATATGTTGAGTGGGCGCCTGCCTGAACAACATATTAACAAAGAGGAATTGTTTAGTTTCGAAGTATTAGACAGGCTTTAAGTGCATTCGCTAAAACAAACCTCAAAGGTTTTGAGATTGATAATGCATTCAAGAGACAACATGGTGAAGACTACGCTGTTAGAAAATTACTTACTGAGAATCACAGAAGGTTGAAAGCTCTACAAAATCGAGATGTCAACAAGGGGAGATCCATCAAAATATTTAATATTCAACTGTGTTGCTTAATGTGTCTACGTGACCCGATAAATCATTTTTGTATCCGCGATGAACAATCAGTTCAAGACAATTTAAACCTCAAATAAGTTTACAGCTTAATTGTAATTAAGGAATTAAATTTTAATTTCATGAAAGTATTTGTTTTTTACATCAAACATTTTACCATTTGCTAACACAGCTTAGTGTTACATATAATAGACTAAACACCATATTCACACTAAACATACATACGCATACATATATACATACAGACGAGATTTCAGTACATGAACGTTTCAATAGGGAAATCTCGTCAATAAATTGGAATAAAGGGAAAAAAGACAGCTGTATAGCGTTTAAGACAGGAAATCATTCGAGCCATGACGATGAAAGAAATTGATTTTAATAATAATTACTGAAGGATAAAATGATAAATTAATACAAAATACTGCTTTTCCTTCATTTCTTTCTTTCCTTCTCTCTCTCCTTCCCATCCTTTACTCGTTTCTCTCTCTCTCTCTCCTTGCCATCCTTTACTCGTTTCTCTCTCTCTCTCTCCTTCCCATCCTTTACTCGTTTCTCTCTCTCTCTCTCTCGTCCATCTTTCCTTCCCTCTCTCTCTTTGTTGTATTTCATTGATTTAGTCAGTATTCTTCTGTTCTCGTCTTTTATCATGTTTACTGAGGATTGACCAGAAAAACTTGTAACCAATTCCAGTGGCGTCTGTCAAGATGTTTTGGATGCAACGCCTGAATTACATTATCTTTGTCTCCTCCAGCAAGAGACAACCTTACTGGAGAGAATTCCATGAATCAAATCAATGGATGGTTGAACAGAAAGATTGTTTATAAGGAAGAGAACATTACACACACTTAACGCATTCATATAAAGTTTTATTTGAAAAAAGAAACATTAATTGATGAATAAACGAATAAAAGAATATAATAAACGAATAAATAAACCCACTAAACTCCAGTAGATAAATCAATAAATAAATAAACAGCTATATCTAACAAGAAGCTTTACTTTATCACATTCAATCTTCCTTCACGCCAAGGCGTTAATTGGACGAAAAAAAAATATATAACAAGAACAAAAAAAAAAAAAAGAACATGATGAAAAGTTAATATTATTTCATATTATATCAACAATAATTCAAAGCCATCAACCCCTTCAACTCCTTAAGCCCCTTTCTTTCTTCTCGGTTGTTTTGTGTCTAGTTACACATACTGGTTTCCATACACCCACCGCACTACACACACACACACACACACACACACACACACACATATATATATATACATGCACACACACACATGCACACACACACACACACACATATATACACGGTATATGTTTTGATTGAACTTGTTATTGTGTTAATATTTTCTGTTGTACACAAATCATTACTCAGCAAAAAAAAAAAATGGTCACAGTCAGTAAATACGACCTTGTTGTTTAAGCAAAAAAAAGAAATAACGTTGTTAATAATAATAATAATAATGATAAAAAGAAAATTGATAATGATGATGATGATGATGACGATGATGATAAAAATTCAATTCTCTTTTAGCCTACTGGAAATTATGGGGGGCTTTATCAAATAGAAAGAATTCTTTGGGTATTGCTGCTGCCGTCGCTGCCGCTGCTTCTACTACTACTACTACTAATATTACTACCACCACCACCACCACCTACACCACCACCACCAACACCACCACCACCACCAACAACAACAACACTATTACTACTACTACTACTACTACTACTACCATTTCAGTTGTCTTGTCTTTTTTATTGCGCAGCTTCTTGTGCGTTGAAGTGAAGATGGTTATAATAAGCTAAGAATTTCTGATGAGCCAAGTAAATTTTTTCTGTATAATATTTAGTATACCATTCTTCATCTTTGTTATCCACATTCATGCTATTGGCTACTCACATACATACATACATACATAACATAGTTTGCTTCCTAATCACATGGTTCCCGGTTCTGTTCCACACCACGGCATCTTATGCATGTGTTTTCCACTATAGTCCCAGGTCCATCAATGCCTTGTGAGTAAAAATATGCAAGACTTTTCTCAAGTTCCAAATGTGAATTTGTCTGTGTTAACTCCATTCCAAAGATGAAACCCCTGCATCTTTGTTGGAAACTGGCTCTCTCCTCAGCGGAATATTTATGATAATTAAAAAAAAATAGAAGAGACATACATACGTACATACATACACACATGCTGTAAAACTTTCCATAAGTTTGTCATTTAAATATATATGAGCATGTCTAGATATGCAACTACATGCATGAGAATACATACATAAAGCAAGACATACAAATCTGCATACATACATACATACATACATACATACATACATACATACATACATATAAATAAAAATCTTTTGTTGTTGATGCTGAAATTCCAATGAAGGAGACTTGGATATAGGTTAGAAACCAGTTCTTTCTCTATTGGCAAAAAATCTTGACATAAAACTGAACAATGACATACATACGTGCGTACGTACATACATACATGCATACATACATACATACATACATACATACATACATACATACATACATACATACATACATACATACGGACAGCTGCTTCGAAAGCTCTAACTTTTATATGCAGACTATGAATTCACATTTATATCAATAAAAAATTGGTGTACTTGGTTTTGTTAGTAAATGCGTAAGTGAGAATCTAGATAAGCTAGGGTTTTCAGGAAAAGAAATAAACCAACTTACTCGCACATTACAAATACAAACTATTGGAAGTGGAACCGTAAGGACGTGGAAGTCTTTCCTCAAGTTTACAATCTAACTGTTTTTTTTTTTTTTTGTTATCTACGTTTCAGCGATGGAGCTTAGTATCTTTGTTACTAACCAGCTCCTTCTACAGAGGAAGAATTCAAATCAACAAAAACAGAAGAAAACATATGTACATACATGCATCACTGGAACTGTAAAAATCCGTAAAACTTACCAGAAGTTTATCATTTAAGTATATATGCGCATGTCTAGACATACATAAAACAAAGCAGAATTCTGTATATGCACTGGTTCCAAATGTTGAACATACACATGCAATGTATATATACACATATACATGCAAAAATACTCTGTTGATGTTGAAATTTCAATGAAGGCGCTTTGGATCTAGGTTAGAAACTGACTCTTTCTCTATTGGAAAGGAATATTGAAGTAAAACTGAAAAATTACACATACATACATATATACATACATACTTGCTCACACAAACATATATTCATGTATATATGTATAAATATATGTGTGTGTGTGTATGTACATGTGTATGTATATATATATATATAAATATATATAAATATATATATATAAACACTTATACATACACACACATACATACATGCATGCATACATACATACATACACATACACATACACACATACACACATAGATATATAAACATACATACATACATATAATTAATATAAATAGCAGTTTGTAATGTTTCGCGAAAAAGGAGGGTTACAAATGTCACAAAATACGACTCTGGTGTTAGGAAACATTTACATTGCTAGAAATAAGAGCTAAACCGCTCTAATGTTGTAGTTAACGCACATGAATGAAAGCATATACACTAACAGTGACGCAACAACTCATTTCTACAGCTGAGTGAACTGGGTAAACGTGAAATAGATTTCCTTGCTCAAGAACACAACACACAGCCTGGTCTGGGAATCAAACTCACAATACGACATTGGTGCCAATCTATATCGGCACCAGTTTGAGAGTGAATTCAAAGAGAGAGAGAGAGAGAGAGAGAGAGAGAGAGAGAGAGAGAGAAAGAGAGAGAAAGAGAGAGATAGAGAGAGTGAGTGAGAGAGAAAGAGGAGAGAGAGACAGAGAGACAGAGATAGACAGACATATATAAAAAATTAGAGTTAAAAACCTAAAGTTAACAAAAGGGCTGAAAGAATTATAAGGGACAGAAGAAAAGGAAGATTGGTAAAGAAAAAATAACATTGAAAAAGCAGATATGAAATAGTAGACAGCAACAAGTGATGGTAGAATGATATAAAACGGAAAAACGGAACAAGGAAGGTATTGCTATGAAATATAAGTGAATGTAGGCGTTTCTGTGTCTTCCTCTATTCTACCCATCTTCTTTTCGTTCACTCACTGCTATACGTGAAAGAGAAACAGGTTTCGTGGGCGAGAAATAAGGGGAAGTAGATAGGAAATAAAGGGAAGCGGTTGAAGAAAGGAAACAGGAAGAGTACCAAAGCTAGACTGTACAAAATGGAAACCCGATAGAATTGAAGAAAACTGACACGTGAAAGAGGACGGGATAAACAGTAAGCGTGAAAAAAAATAAAAAAAGCAAAAGCAAAAATCCAAAAAATAAATAGGCGTGCTGTGTGTTCTGAAGTTTGCTTCCTAACCACATGGTTCCTGGTTCTGTTCCACAGCGCGGCACCTTAAACAAGTATCTTTCACTATAGTCCAGGGTCCATCAATCAATGCCTTGTGAGTGGATCTAGTTCACTGTGTGCAAGTCCGTAGCATATATATGTATATAGGCGCAGGAGTGGCTGTGTGGTAAGTATCTTGCTTACCAACCACATGGTTGCGGGTTCATTCTCACTACGTGGCACCTTGGGCAAGTGTCTTCTACTATAGCCTCGGGCCGACCAAAGCCTTGTGAGTGGATTTGGTAGACGGAAACTGAAAGAAGCCCGTCGTATATATGTATATGTTTATATATATTTGTGTGTGTTTGTGCGTCTGTGTTTGTCCCCCCAACATCGCTTGACAACCGATGCTGGTGTGTTTATGTCCCCGTCACTTAGCGGTTCGGCAAAAGAGACCGATAGAATAAGTACTAGGCTTACAAAGAATAAGTCCCGGGGTCGATTTTCTCGACTAAAGGCGGTGCTCCAGCATAACCACAGTCAAATGACTGAAACAAGCAAAAGAGTAAAAGAGTTTATGTGTGTGTGTATGTGTTTGTCCCCCGTCACTGCTCGACAATTGGTCAGCTCGAGACTATGGTAGAAGTCACTTGCCTCAAGTGCCGCGCAGTGGGATTGAGCCAGGAGTCAGGTGGCTGGTTGCAAAGCAGGCTTCTTAACGGCACATCCAAGACTATGCATATATGCATAACGTACATAGTAAACATACACATAATATGTATGAACTTATTAATGTGTTTGTCCGTGTGCGAGATGCGTACGCGTATGTATATGTGTCTATATGTGTGCAATTGTGTGCACGCGCGTGCATGTGTGCATATGTGCGCGCGCGCGAGCGCGGACATGTGTGTGTGTGTGTGTGTGTGTGTGTACGTGTGTGCGCGTGCGTGTAAAGATCAACAATGGTAATAATGAAGGAATATCGATGCCTCAGAAAGGAAACGCCTCAATAGTGAAAAGTTTATTGAAAACGTAGCAGACAAAATTAACGACGGGAGGTTTTAAAAAAAAACCAAAAGTTGTTTAGAGCAGATCTCTATACTATTTGACGCCAGGCTGATTAGTTTCGATATGGCTGACCTCTATCAGTTAAAATTAATTAAGACAGAAAATGACATTAATAATTCGTATGCATCTAACTAGACGTTTGAAATAAGTGATTTATCTGTTCTTATACATACGTAGGCACATACATACAAACATACCTACATACATACAAGTGTCTTCTACAAAAGCTTCGAGCCGACCAAAGCCTTTGTGAGTGGATTTGCTAGACGGACACTGAAAGAAGTCCGTCATGTTTATATGTATGTATATAATTGTGTGTGTGTTTGTGTTTGTCACCCCACCATCACTTGATAACCGATGTTGGTGTGTTTACGTCCCCGTCATCTAGCGGTTCGGCAAAAGAGACCGATAGAATAAGTACTAGGCTTACAAAGAATAAGTTCTCGGGTCGATTTGTTCGACTAAAGGCGGTGCCCCAGCATGGCCGCCGTCAAATGATTGAAACAAGTAAAAGAAATGAAGATATATATATGTATACGGTTATTAGACTGTAGCCATGCTGGGACACTGCCTTGAGGAATTTTTTAGTCGAGTGAATCGATACTAGTACTTATTTTTTTTAAACCTTGTACTTATTCCATCGGTTCTGTGTTTACTGAACTGCTAAATTACGGTGACGTAAACATACCAGCGCCGGTTGTCAAACGGTGGCGGGGGACAAACAGACACAAAGACACACATATTATTGCGTATACTCATTTATTATTTGTTTTACATGATCGAACGCACGCGTCATCCCTGCAAGTATATTTTGAACTTTATATTTTCTGACGCGACTCTATCTCTATATCTTTTCCCCCTCTCATTCTTTCTTCTGTTACTACTATATCTCTCTCTTTCCCCCTCTCGTTCTTCCTTCTGTTACTACTATATCTCTCTCTTCCTCTCTTTCTCTCGTTGCTCACCTATTTTCTACTTCCTCCCCTTGTTTTTTCCCTCTATCACTCTCTCTCCTTACCCCTCACTGGTCACATGTGTCCAGTTACTAATTATTTTCTTCCTTGGCTATCGCCAAGCAAACATACGAACCTACTTCGTCCCGCTTCCTTCCAGTTCGTTGCTTCACAGCGTTCAATATACACATATTTTTTCACGTCTGGCCGTATTGCCTTTTCCGTTTGCTTTCCTGTCTTGTTTTCTGTCCACCACTACATTCCTCCATGGTACAAATTTAATTTGTGGTCCGTGGGAAGAGCCATTTTAACGATGTGTCCTGCCCTAACTCTTCGAAACGCCTGTGTTAGAATGGTGGCAGCTGATGAAGGAAAATGTTTTCTATGTGGCCTGTGTGTTCTCTGTACTCTGGTTATTATTTTTTTTTGTCTACGTTTTGTTTGCAACGTCCTGTACCCAGATATGCACCTATATATACAGGTAGATGTAGGTATGCACATACTTTTACGTATATATGCATACACTCATTTATTATTTGTTTTATATATATATATATATATATATATATATATATATATATATATATATATATATATATATATACGACGGGCTTCTTTTAGTTTCCGTCTACCAAATCCACTCACAAGGCTTTGGTCGGCCCGTGGCTATAGTAGAAGACGTTTGGCCAAGGTGCCGCGCAGTGGGACTGAACTCGGAATCTTGTGGTTGTGAAACAAGCTTCATACTACACAGCCACGCCTGCACCTAAATATTCAAATCTATTTGATATCATCATTCGTCTTTCGGACAGACTAGAGAGATGCGCCCGCAATGCCGGTTGAATACTGTCAAGGAAGTTTGGTTTGCATTCAGACAAAATGTCGCCTAGGATTGGCCGATTGGCGTCTTTGAACGGCTACATTCAGGAACATTGCAAATGTCTGCAAGGCAACATATGTGCATTGAGACACAGACTTCGAGGAAACTAATGAAGATCTGCCTTAGTAGAAAATCTCACAAATTTAGATACGTTTGTATGCCGTAGGGAAACAATAATCCTATATTCTCATTGCTCGGAACATCAGATTTCTTTTCCCCCGCAAAGCATAAGAACTTCAACAATGACAGGCTAGACTGCGACAGTACAAATGCATTCAAGATGTTCTATGAAGTATGAGAGATGAAACATCCGCACAATAGTTGTAGTTTCTTTCTGCCGCTGAGGTTTTGGGTGTTTGAAAGGAATAAATTTGCCATTAGCTATCACTAATAATAAATATCTAATTCAGCATTGTCTAGAAGTCCTTAATTTTTCTCGATCTACTTTTTCATTGGAATTGGACGATGGTTCTCATTATGGGTTACGTCACCTCAAGAATTCACAGAACCCGATATCTATCTATCTATCTATCTATCTATCTATCTATCTATCTATCTATCTATCTATCTATCTATCTATATGTATGTATATATATATATATATATATATATATATATATGTATGCATGTATATCTCTCTCTCTCTCTCTCTCTCTCTCTCTCTCTCTCTATATATATATATATATATATATATATATGTGTGTGTGTGTGTGTGTGTGTGTGTGTGTGTGTGTGTGTGTGTGTGTGTGTATGTATGTATATCGGTTCCAGGTTCTGTGCCAGTGCGTGGCACCTTGAATGAGTGTCTTCCACACGACAACCTCGAGTCAACGAAAGCCTTGTGAGTCAATTTGGTAGACGGAAACTAAAAGCTCATCGTGTATGTGTGTGTGTGAAAGCGAAAGAGAGAGAGAGAAAGAGAATGTGTGTGCATATGTGTATATGTGTTTGTGTATCCTAACACCGTTTAGTGTGCTTACGTCCCCATAATTTTGTGGTTCGGCAAAAGAAATCGATAGAGTAAGTACCAAGCTTAAAAAGAAAATAGTACTGGGATCGATACAGTCGACCATAATTCTTTTAAAGTGGTCCCCAACCATGACCGCAGTTTAATGAATGAAAGAATTAAAAATGAAAAAAGATTATATATATATAGAGAGAGAGAGAAAGGAACACATAGCTTTTGAGTGGATCATAGCCTTTTGAGTGGATTTGTTACATGAAAACTGAAAGAAGCCCGTCGTATATGTAAACATACGGGGTTGGACAAAATAATGGAAACACCTAGCATCATAGCATCATAATTTTGGAATATCTATAAAACCGTCTAAAGCTTGTTTATTTTATGTTTTTTTGATTTATTATTAGTGTTGCTTAATATGTTTTGCTAAAATTGCTGTTTCTTTTCAGATATCATCAGAATTAAAATTCATTAAAACGACAGATCTATCGGAATTTCAAAGAGATCAAATTGTTGGTGCTCGTATGGCAGTCGCTGGTGTAACGAAAACAGCCGAAATGTTTGGTGTATCAAGAAGTACTGTCTCGAAAGTAATGACAGCCTTTGAGAAAGAGGGAAAAACCTCCTCGTCGAAACAAAACTCCGGAAGAAAACCCAAACTTTCAGATAGGGACCGTCGGACTCTTACGCGAATTGTTAGAAAGGATTACAAAAGTACAGCTCCCAAAATTACTACAGAGCTCAATGACCACCTCGAGAACCCAGTTTCCACAAAAACTGTTTGCCGGGAGCTGTACAAAGCCGGATTTCACAGGAGGGTTGCAATCAGAAAACCACTATTTTCAAAAACAAACGTTGCAAAGCGTTTAGAGTGGAGTAAAACCTACAGAATTGGTCCCTAGAGCAGTGGAAGAATTTTATTTTCTCGGACGAGTCATCCTTTACTTTATTTCCGATCACCGGCCGAGTTTACGTCTGGAGACAGCCAAAAGAAACATTTGACCTAGACTGCTTTCTTCCAACTGTTAAACATGGAGGAGGATCTGTAATGATCTGGGGAATGGGGCTATATCTTGGAAATCTGCCGGCCCAATGGCAGAATTAAATAGTCAAGACTATTTATGCATTTTATATGATCAAATTCATTCTGTGGTTGCGGAATTATTTTCGGAGGGAAACTCAGTCTTTCAGGATGATAATGTACCAACTCACACAGCTAAAGTTGTTACTGAATGGCACGAGGAACATTCTAGTGAAGCTGAGTATATTATCTGGCCACTACAGTCGCCAGATCTCAATGTTATTGAAC
>NC_142929.1:50583249-50608249 GCF_046866305.1 Octopus bimaculoides | reverse complement strand
GCGGAAACTGAAAGGAGTTCGTCGTATGTGTATGTGTGTGCGTGTTTAGGTGTGTGCGTGTGTTTAGGTGTGTGTGTGTGTGTGTGTGTGTGTATCTTTAACTTTGTGCTGTGTTTGTTCCTCAGTACCGCTTGGCAATCGGTGTGGGTTTGTTTACGCCCGTAATTTAACGGTTTGGTAAAAGTGACCGGTAGTATAAGTTCTAGACTTTGAAAATAGGTACTGGGGTCAATATGTTCGAGTAAATTCCGCAAGGTGGTACCCTAGTATGGTTGCAGTTCAATGACTGGAACAAGTAAAAGATGAACAATAAACAATATGAGATCCTTCAAGAATATTTTCTAGTATAGATTCTCAGGCGATGAAATTTAATATTTCTGAGTTCAAATCCGGCCACCGACAACTCTGCCTTTCTTCTTTCCGTGGTCAACATGACAAAGTGCCAATCGAAACCCTTCTACCAATTTCTTGCTTATATTAGAAGCATTTTAATATGTGACAGTTATTCGGTAGCCATGATAAAAATCCGAGTTTCGGATGCCGGAGCGGAAACCCACGCCGCCATCTCTTCATGGCCAAATAACTGAAGAGATGGCGGCGTGGGTTTCCGCCCTGGCATCCGAAACTCGGAGTTTCATCATGGCTACCGAATAATTGTCACATATTTTTTTACAGATAAATTCCTCTATTTACATAATATCGAGGTCTATTTCTTTCTTTTGTTGTCTTTTCTATATATATATATATATATATATATATATATATATATATATATATATTCATATAATGATATCTACCAAATGTATTGGTAAGATAGAATATGTAATCGTTACCAAATATCAAAAATTCGTCCACAAAGGTCTATAGTAAACTCCTTATGAATCGATCTCCTAGGTTATATATCAAAAATTTAAATAAGAGCTTTGACGCTAAATCCATATATATTAAAGTTTATTGCCTATGTAACCATTTCTGTATAAGGTCAAATTCAACTCTTAATTCAAGTTAAATAAGTTAATTTCCTTACACATTCTCAGGGTAAAAAGTATATATATATATATATATATATATATATATATATATATATATATATATATATATATATATATATATATATATATGTATGTATGTATGTGTGTGTGTATGTTTTTGTGTCTGTTTGTCCCCAACATCGCTTGACAACCGTTGCTGGTGTGTTTACGTCCTCGTAACTTAGCAGTTCGGCAAAAGAGACCGATAGAATAAGTACGAGGCTTACAAAGAATAAGTCCTGGGGTCGATTTGCTCGACTGAAGGCGGTGCACCAGCATGGCCACAGTCAAATGACTGAAACAAGTAAAAGAGAGTATATATAGTATATCGTATATATAGTATACACTGTCTATAGAAATTATAAAATCTCCTATACATATAGCTATGTGTGTATATATATATATATATACATATATGTATGTGAGTGTATGTGTATATATATATGCGTATGTGTGTGTGTGTGTATATATATATATATATATATATATATATATATATACATATATTTGCACGCGCGCGAACACACACACACATATGCTTACATACGTTCTTATGTACATGTCATTTTAATGTTATGACCAGGGGCTCTGAAGAATATTTAAAAAATATATTTGAAAAAGTCACGTAGGAATTGGTTACGATATCTCATCTTTCAGGAAGAAAATTCTGCAGACACAGAGCAATATTTAGATAGGTTTCAGAATTTCTTCACCTTTAAACTTTGTTGATAGATAATTTTAGATAAAAAAAAAAGAAAATTTAATCCCGTGAATGATATTTCATGTTTAAAGTGTCTAACAGTTGATAAGATGTGGCTTCGCCATACTGCTTCGATTTCATTCAAGAACATTCATTCATACCTCTTATTGAACAGGCATTCTTCTCTTGTCAAATATCAACGTATTTATTTGTTTAAATTAACAGAAAAACGATAGAGCACCGGAAATACATGTGTTAAAGTCGCGTCGATTTACATCCTGACTTTCAAGTCCCGCCAGGATCAACTTTGCCTCTCGTCAACCTGAGATCAATGAAATAACAACCAGTGAAATGCTGGTGTTAGTTCAATTAGTTGTGCCTTTCCTCTACTTCATCATGGGACATAGCTAATCAATTCATTGCGTCGATGGGGATTTTGAGGGCTGGACAGGTTGTTGGAATGAATTTTGTATATTCTATAAAACTTTTCATAATCAGATAACTCCCAGAAAAAGTCACATGGAATTACATCACTGATAACGTATTATTTATCCTGTATACACGCGTTACACTGTCGGTTGTTTATTTTACGATAATCAATCAAGAATTTTAAAATTTGAAGGTTATGAAATCTAACTTCCATATTCTTCGAAACCGAAAACCTTGTATAGCTCGGTAAAAATATTCAGATAACGTTATTTTTCAACTTCGTGTAAGGCAGCGAGCTAGCAGAATCGTTAGCACACCAGACAAAATTCTTACCAGTATTTCATCCATCTCTACGTTCTGAGTTCAAATTCCACCGAGGTCGGTTTTGTCTTTCATTCTTACGTGGTTGATAAAATAAGTATCAGTTGTGTACTGAGATCGATATAATTGACTTACCTTACACCCGAATTTGCTGGCTTCGAGCCAAAATTTCAAAGTATTATTAGCTTCTTCATTTGTGATCTATAAATAACGTCATTGAATTAATATTGGTACTTTTTGGTTATCTCACCCCCATTAAAAAATTGCCATTAAAAAATTGGGTTGTCTCTCCACTAAAAAATCGAGTTAATGTGGCGACAAGAGATTGGATTAAAAGAGTCAGATCCTTTTGATTCAATACTTTTAAACACATTGTTGACGTTTGGCCTCCTCAATAGGCATGGAATGATTTGTTATAAAAATATTATCAGATTCAGTAAGATGCTTAATTTTTTCAGTTTTCATGTTTATTAAAGTGAATAGTACCTGTAATTCAAAAGGCTAGCTTTGTCACTGTGTCAAAGTAACGCGACTTGAGAATTGACTTAAATGCATACGACATTGTGAAATACACGGCTATTTACTCGCTACTTCAAGTAGTAGATTATGTTGATCAAACAACTGAAATCAATGGAAATCCACCGTATTTCCGTATGATTCTCATCTATTTTACATATGCATTATCAGTTATTTAGTACTAACAAAGGAAGCCAATTACTCTCTCTCTCTATTAATGTCTAATGTAGCGAGGGTTCCCATCTCATTCTTGAGTAAATCAAAAGTTAAAATCTTAGCCATTAATTTGTATTTTACTCATAGTTCTTTTCACATATTGGTTTCAGATTTTGGCACCAGGCCAGCCATTTCAGGAGAGTGTGTAAGTCGACTTCATTGTTCAACTGGTACTTATATTATCGGTCACAAAAGGACAAAAGGCAAAGTCGACATCGGTGGAGCTTGAACTCAGAACGTAAAAGCGGACGAAATGCCGCTAATAATTTTTCCCGGCATATTAACGATTCTGGTATCTCGCCACCTTGTAGGTCTTTTTACATATTGACCCCTTATACATAAGGATACTCGATCGTTTACCAACACAATCAAATGAGATTTATTAAAACTTGAACGTTTAATGTTTCAGATTCCAGTCTGCAATCACATCCGGTTCAAAGGTGAAGTAGGACTGTAAGTAGATGAACCGAAATTTTATTTCCGTCCCCCTCAAATTTAACACTGACCACAGCGTAGGCTGCAACAATAACGACGTCTGGGTGTTAATGGTGAAACTTGAAACCAAACCTTTTTATTTGCAATCATTTCGTTATCCAGCAGGAAGCACAGTAATCTGGTACATCGTTAGTTAAATGTTTTCTTTCGAATTTTTTTCTCTCGTGATATTATTTCGTGTTTTCTGTTGAGAATTTCCTTTTCCTCCAGACAGGCAGGTTATATGTCTCCTGTAAGCACATAGGCTCTATTTTATTTTCATTTCCTTTCTCTATAAACTAATTCCCTTTTGCCAAGGTCAGAAACCAATATTATTTATTTATGACGGAAAGCGCTTCAAAGAAAGAAAACAAAACAAAACAAAAAAGAAAAAAACAAAACTGATTTCGGTGAGCCAATGTTACAACCGGGTTTCGATTCCCGAGCGATAGAAGCGTTTTCACTTACTTTGCTAAAGTTCTTTAGGAAGGAATGAAAGACTCAGTTTCTCATTCCTACTCACATAAAACACATGGTATTGGTGGTAAGTAAAACAGAAACCAATACAAAATAATGGTGAGCATCATAATGGGGAGAGGTAAACTCCCGACGAGTCGAGATCGCAATCGTTTCTATTTTGTGGTTGCGTTAATTATAAATATAAAATCAGTAATGAATCTACTGTTAATATATAACATTATTCACAAAGGCGGTGAGCTGGCAGAATCGTTAGCACGCAATCCAAATTACTTAGCGGTATTTCGGTCGTCTTTATATTCTGAGTTCAAAGTCCGCCGAGGTCGAGATTACCTTTTATCCTTTCGCAGTCGATAAAATAAGTACCACTTGAGCACTGGTGTTGATATAATCGACTTACCCCTTCCATCGAAATTTCAGGCCTTATGGCCTATAGTAGAAAGGAATATATCATTTTACACAAAATTTTATTTGCTTCTATTGTTTTCAAATACAGGGTTGGCCAAAAGTCACCTGACAGTAAATCAAAAACCCATATAATTCCAAGATGTATTTATGTTTAACAACTAAATGAGACTTCGCAAATGAATAGACAAATGTTGCACAAAAAAAAAAGAAAAGAAAAAACAGTGATTTTAACTCACAGCATTCAATTATTAAACATTCATAATTGGAATGAATAAATAAAGTTGAATATTAAATATTTATGGAATTTTGATTTACTGTCGGGTGACTTTTGGCCAACACTGTATGTTAATCCTAGGAATGTATCATTTTACTCAACTTTTTTTATCTGCTTCTAGTGTTTCTGAGCATATTAGTCCTAGCAGAGTTAAAGTGTTACCATGCAGTGTAAATACATAGTCAAATGATTGCATAAATACGAATACGTGCATCGTATATAATAATTTTCATAACAACCTTAGAGTAGGTATTAAATATCGCTTCGATGGTGGACTCTACGGTCTATCGAGACTTCGGTCACAAAAACTGACCAACAGTACGCGTGTAACAGAACTGTTGTATGCCGACGGAATACCTAGCCATATGAAGCAGCCATAAACTCAAAACAATATGGACTCTCGCTTTTGAATCTCCCTGGGGGTGTTGTCCAATGAAATCGTACCCGCTAAAGCGTACTCATTTGTCTGTACGCCACCACCGCTTGACAACGGGTGTTGGTATGTTTACGTCCCCGTAATTTAGCAGTTCGGTGAAAAGAGATCGATAAAATAAATACCATGCTTTAAAAAAATGTCCTGAGGTCGATTTGAGCGCCTAAAAACCTTCAAGGCGGTGCTCCAGCATAGCCGCAGTCAAGTGACTGAAACAAGTAAAAGAATAAAAACCATTCTTTTCGTCACATACCGAACGCCTAAGCGCAAAAATTAAGTTCGTAATTCATGGTATGCAATGAGAACAGTTTCCACTATTAAGTGATTGTAGTGTTGTATAAATTCTCTTGAGTTATTTTGCTCTATCGAGATAATTCTTATATCAATGACTCCTGGAATGTATTTGCAGTTCAATTCTACACACATTTACGACAGCGCGCCCAAAAATAACCGGAAACGTTCTCTATGGGACAAGCCCGTTATAGTTCAGGCTTCCGCAGCTAGAAACCACTTGATGTGATCCTCGGGCATCAGTCTGCCGACCGGTGTGTCCTGTGGGGTCGTACTGCCAGGTGGCGCGTCTTTGTTTTGTAGTACTTCTCTCATGTTCGATTTATTGCTTTGCAATAAAGTTTTGCATTAAACTGGGCAAAAACACTATTGAAACTTATGGAATGCTCCAAACTGCTTATGGATTAACTTACGAGCTGAACATCTGTTTTTCGTTGACACAAGAGGTTCAAAGACTCTAGAGATGAGGTGAGAGTCAATGAGAGATGTGGGAGGGAGAGGGACATCGGAGCATCAGAGCTGGTTGAGAAAATTTGCAATTTTCTGGATGTATACTGACATGAGTCTAAAGGAGAATAAACATAAAGCTTGGAATTGTGGAAACTACAGAAAATTATTCATGAACACCTGAACATACTCAAAATATGTGCAAACTTCATTCCCAGGGTGCTCAGTGACAAACAGAAGGAAGGGCACAAAGGTGACAGCAGGGAAATGGTTGAGATATTTGTCTCCAATCTAAGTGTACTTGATTATCTTGTGACCTGTGACGAAAGCTGGATCTACTTCTATGATCCAGAGATCAAGAGACAAAGAGCCCAGTGGAAGCACCCTGGCTCCCTCAGGCCCAAGAAGGCCAGGCAAAGCAAGTCCACTAAAAAAGCTCATGACGATCCCCTTTTTCGACAGCAAGAACGTCATTTACATCCACTGGGTTCCCTCTGGCCAGATGGTCAACAAAGAGTACTTTGTAGATGTTTTGAGGAGTTCTATATTTAAGAGATGACGAATTATGTACATTATTTACATCTGACGGATATTTGTCCTCATCTTCTTTGTTGTTAACACAAAGTTTCGGCTGATATATCCTCCAGCCTTCATCAGGTGTCTTGGGGAAATTTCGAACCTGGGTTCTCATTCCTAAGGTATTTTTCAATGTTATTATTATTATTATTATTATTATTATTATTATTATTATTATTATTATTATTGTGTATGGCATAGTGGTTAAGAGCGCAGGGTACTAACCCCAAGATTCCGAGTTCGATTCCAGGCAGTGACCTGAATAATAATAATAATAATTAATTCGTTTTATTGGCCACAAGGGCTAATATCAATTAAAGACATATAAGGACAAAGACAGGACGAAGGTTACAAAAGGTTTTGTCCGAAAAGGTAGGAAAGTTCGTCTAAACAGAGGAAGAAAACGGAGAAAGATATAACAAATAAATAGATAAATAAATAGATAAATGAATAAGTAGAACTCCCAAAGGGGGAGGCGCTTCGAAAAAGGAAAGGTTACACGTGGAAAAACCCATAAAACCACGGGAGCCTGGTCAGAAAAATAAGAAAGGGGTATAGAGCCCTTTCTCCTTTTACATTACCTTTTTTTCTTCTTTTTTTTTTCTACAGGTGTATTCTCAGAATTGGTCCGTTTATACTGGCCATTCTTCCAACAGTCACCCATCTTTCAACGAATTTGCTATGAGACAGAACTTCCCTCTCTACTCTCATCTTCCTTTTCAAGTGGAACTTGAAAAAGTTGATGAGGCCTTGGCCAAAGAGGAAAGTGTCTGTCTTTAGCCCTTTCAAACGGGTCCACCATATCACCTCTTCTGCTACAGCCACTAGGCATAGGAAAATTGCCTTGCCCTCCCGGTTAAAGGAGGTCGGCGGGTCAATTCTCACGATGGATTCAGCTGATAGCCGGATCCGTCCTACACGTGACAGTAGCTGTTCGATATAAACCCACAGGTCAGCAATGCTCGAGCACTGGACGAGTGCGTGCAGAACGGTTTCGTTGTCCTGAGCGCACCTCAGGCAGGCCCGGTTGACGGCACTTCCGTGTCGGTAGAGTTTGTCTCGAACAGGTAGCGCACCTCGGTAGCACTGCCAGGCGAGGGACCTTTGGAAATTATCCATGGGCCCCGGCCCGAAAGTTCTCCTGAACAGACTGTTTAGCTGATTATCCTCGACGCCTAGAGTTTCCCCGAGAACGTCGTCGCACTTTTCTCCCACTAACCCTCTATAGAACGCTAGAGTGGAGTTACTACCGATCGCACTGCCCGCCTGACTGAGGGCGGTGAGAGCTCGGCGGCACTCGAGGTGCCAAGCGCCCTTTCTCGGTCTACGTTTGATCCAGGATTACACCTCTTTTAAAGAAACGAGCTGCAGAAAATCGCGTTTGACGAAAGGCGACCACACCTGTTCACCGTCCAGGAAACGCTTGAGATGTCGCAGCCTGAGCGCATGTTTGCGCATCAGCAACCACGGCATGCCAAGGCCTCCGTTCAGCGGCTGTTGACAGCAGATGGAGCGCCTGACCAGTGGTACCTGACCCTTCCACAAAAAGTTGAAGAGCAAGCGTACTATCTTGGTTAACCAGCGGTCGGGACAAGGGACGACGGTCAAACGGTAATAGATGACGGATGCGATGTACGCATTCGCCACCTCCGCTCGACCTTTCAAGGAGAGCTTCCTTTCAGCCCATTTCTGGGTGAGGTTGGCCACCCTGTTCATCACTTCTTCCTAGTTTTTCTCCAACTGGAGGTCCGGACCGAACCAGACCCCGAGCAGTTTAACGGGTCCGTCTGTCCAGCACCCTACGACGCTGTTGGACGGCATGGACTTGCCCCTCCAGGTGCCTAGTTGCAAGCCCACTGACAATAACACCAAAAATACCTTAAGAATGAGAACCCAGGTTCGAAATTTCCCCAAGACACCTGATGAAGGTTGTAGAGTACATCAGCCGAAACGTTGCGTTAACAACAAACAAGATGAGGACAAATATCCGTCAAATGTAAATAATGTAAATAATGTATGTGTTAAGGGAGTTGAGGAAGAGATTTCTTTGCAAAAGACCAGAGCTCTTCCATTCGGGTCGGTGGTACCTGCTCAAGGACAATGCACCTGTCTACAATTCAATCTTGGTAACCAACTACTTGACGAAGATGGGTGTCAAAACTGTCCCTCACCCTCCCTACAAGTCCAGACCTTGCTTCCTGTGACTTTTGGTTGTTTCCCAAGCTGAAGAAACTCGGGAGCAGTAGTTTTGAAGACACTGAGAAGCTGAAGGAGGCCGGGACAAGGGTCCTGAGTATCTTTACTTTGGAGGATTTCCATAGAGCCATCACGAAATGGCTGGAACGCTAAACAAGTGCTTTGAAGTCAGAGGATCCTACTTTGAAAGAAACCAGAATTTTGTACTTCTTTGAAATTAAAAAAAAAATGTGTCTCCAAAAAGAACCTCAAAACTTCTGGAATGCACCTTGTAATTTAGCTATTAATTGATATAGGAAAAACACTCTTGTGGATACTGAATTTAAGGCGTGGTAGAATAGTTCTTGGCTTAATTATTATTATTATTTGTTTGTTTGAAGGTCATTCGAGTCATTGAACAGTGAATGATAAAGTTTTTAAATTTTTTTTTTATAAGAGTGTGTGGCAGGCGGTTTGGTAAAAGAACTGATGTTTTTGTGCGTAAAAAAGGAGCGAGGAGTAGGCTGGTTGTAGCTTCATGCTGATGAACTTCAGTAAGACTAAAATTAAGCACATATACAAAAAAAAAAAAAAAAAAACACCGACATATATACATACACACAGACAGACAGGTCAACCCTGATCTGGTAAACATGATCAAAGACGTTCCAGCGACGCGCATCTCTTTTTCAGACATTGAATATCTCGGGTTACATTATACAATGTATCCCCTTTTAAGACGGTAGGGTGGGATTTTAAGAATATTTGGCTGATACTTCTTCCAGGTTGACCAACCACGCAGAAACTACCCCCACTGGGTCGAGACATCGCTTCATCGTTGTTGTTGTTGTTGCTGTTGTTGCTGCTGCTGATGATGAACATGATGATCATGATCATGATGGTGGTAGTGGTGACTTAATGGTGCTTTGTCCCAGCAAGCTTTTACCCAGGAAACGTATGTTCAAATAAATTTTAGCTGTAACCCTGCCCTATTTTTTTTTCAGACACAATATGCCTAAAATCCTTAAGATCTAATACATGTCTACATAATCATCATCGGCAAGACGGGTCTGAAATCTAGCCAGTATGGTTCACATAGTAGCATGATAAGCGTGAATTTTGCCTTGCTGTTTCCAGCATGTCTGTTATCTACGTAGAGGCCCTTGAAGGAACAGTGGTATGTGTTTAATATAACGGTGGTTTCTTGTTCTTGTTTAACCCGCGCTAGGCTAGGCTAGACCTGATTAAGTACGCTCATGGATCAAAGGCATTGCAGCATTCGCGTTGTTTTCAGGTCTAGTATGACCCAAAACACTATAGTGCTTTTCGTTTTTTTCAAGATTATAGGGTGTGGTTTGGGGAAAGTTTGGCTGTTATTTTTAGCACTTGAAATGACAACGTAAAGATGGTAAATTGGGGATCCACAGTAATATTTTAAAGGCCCTTGAAAAAATTTTGCTTTGGATGTATGTATTGCAAGAAACAGATAGGTTTCTTTATCTAACATTTTACATAGTTTAACCTATGTGGAAAATAAAATAGGAATTTTGAAAGAAGTTTCTATAAAATTGGATTTTAAAAATCGAATGGCTATGGGGGTCCACCAGAATAAAATAGTAATCAAAGGGGTCCATAGGTTAAAAATGATTGAGAATCCCTGGTAGAGGATCAATTATGATGATCACAGCTGGAATGTTTGTGATTATAAGTCTACTTGGTTAAGTTTGAACCAGGGCTAAATTACAACGACAACAACAATATGACGATCTAATAATGGTTTCACATTTTAGCACAAGGTCAGTAATTTTAGGGGAGGCGGTTAGTTGTTTACATCGGTCACAGTGCTCAGCTGGTATTTATTTGATCTCGACTGAAAGAATGAAAAGCAAAGTTGACTTCAGCGGGATTTAAACTCAGAATGTAGAGAACCGGAAGAAATGCCACTAAACATTTTGTCTTGATGCATTAACGATTCTGCCAACTTGCTCCCCTATAACAGTCTGATAATAATTAATTCGTTTTATTGGCCACAAGCGCTAATATCAATTAAAAACATGTAAGGACAAAGACAGGACGAAGGTTACAAAAGGTTTTGTCCGAAAAGGTAGGAAAGTTCGTCTAAACAGAGGAAGAAAACGGAGAAAGATATAATAAATAAATAGATAAATAAATAGATAAATAAATAAGTAGAACTCCCAAAGGGGGAGGCGCTTCGAAAAAGGAAAGGTTACACGTGGAAAAACCCATAAAACCACGGGAGCCTGGTCAGAAAAAATAAGAAAGGGGTATAGAGCCCTTTCTCCTTTTACATTACCTTTTTTTTTCTTTTTTTTTTTTACAAGTGTATTCTCAGAATTGGTCCGTTTATACTGGCCATTCTTCCAACAGTCACCCATCTTTCAACGAATTTGCTATGAGACAGCACTTCCCTCTCTACTCTCATCTTCCTTTTCAAGTGGAACTTGAAAAAGTTGATGAGGCCTTGGCCAAAGAGGAAAGTGTCTGTCTTTAGCCCTTTCAAACGGGTCCACCATATCACCTCTTTCGCTACAGCCACTAGGCATAGGAAAATTGCCTTGCCCTCCTGGTTAAAGGAGGTCGGCGGGTCAATTCTCACGATGGATCCAGCTGATAGCCGGATCCGTCCTACACGTGACAGTAGCTGTTCGATATAGACCCACAGGTCAGCAATGCTCGGGCACTGGACGAGTGCGTGCAGAACGGTTTCGTCGTCCTGAGCGCATCTCGGGCAGGCCCGGTTGACGGCACTTCCATGTCGGTAGAGTTTATCTCGAACAGGTAGCGCACCTCGGTAGCACTGCCAGGCGAGGGACCTTTGGAAATTATCCATGGGCCCCGGCCCGAAAGTTCTCCTGAACAGACTGCTTAGCTGATTATCCTCGACGCCTAGTTTCCCCGAGAACGTCGTCGCACTTTTCTCCCACTAACCCTCTATAGAACGCTAGAGTGGAGCTACTACCGATCGCACTACCCGCCTGACTGAGGGCGGTGAGAGCTTGGCGGCACTCGAGGTGCCAAGCGCCCTTTCTCGGTCTACGTTTGATCCAGGATTGCAGCTCTGTTAAAGAAACGAGCTGCGGAAAATCGCGTCTGACGAAAGGTGACCACACCTGTTCACCGTCCAGGAAACGCTTGAGATGTCGTAGCCTGAGCGCATGTTTGCGCATCAGCAACCACGGCATGCCAAGGCCTCCGTTCAGCGGCTGTTGACAGCAGATGGAGCGCCTGACCAGTGGTACCTGACCCTTCCACAAAAAATGCTTTCTTACATAGAGACAAGGTCAAAAATTTTGTGAGAACGAAAAGTAACGGTTGACCTCGAAGAGGTTTGAACTCAGAATGTAGAGAGCCGAAAAAAATGCCGCTAAGTGTTTTGTACAACGTGTTAACGATTCTGCCACCTTGCTCCCCTATAACGGTCTAATAATAATGCTTTCTTACATAGGGACAAGGCCATACATTTTGTGAAAACAGAAGGAAACAACAGTTGATTATATTCTAGCAATTGATTAGTACTCATGTTATCGAGTTCGGATTTCTATCTGAACCTCGGCGGGATTTGAACTTAGAATTTTAAGGGATCATAACTGCATAAACGTGATTTGAATAATATAACGTTTTCTACTGTAGGCACAGGGCCAGGAATTTTGGGGAAGGGGTCTTTTCGATTATCGACCCCAGTGCTCAACTGGTACTTATTTTATCGATCCCAAAAGGATGAAAGGCAGCTGTCTTAACTCAGAACGTAAAGACAGACAAAATGTCGCTAAGCATTTCATCCAGCATGCTAACAATTCTGCCAGCTCGCCACCTTTGGTAATAGTAATAATAATCCTTTCTACTGCAGACACATGTGGAGGCGCAATGGCCCAATGGTTAGGGCAGCGGACTCGCAGTCATAGGATCGCGGTTTCGATTCCCAGACCGGGCGTTGTGATTATTTATTGAGCGAAAACACCTAAAGCTCCACGAGGCTCCTGCAGGGGATGGTGGCGAACCCTGCTGTATTCTTTCACCACAACTTTCTCTCACTCTTATTTCCTGTTTCTGTTGTGCCTGTAATTCAATGGGTCAGCCTTGTCACACTGAATATCCCCGAGAGCTACGTTAAGGGTACACGTGTCTGTGGAGTGCTCAGCCACTTGCACGTTAGTTTCACGAGCAGGCTGTTCCGTTGATTGGATCAACTGGAACCCTCGACGTCGTAAGCGACGGAGTGCCAACACAACAACTACAGACACAAGATCAGCAATTTTAGGGGAAGGAGAAATCAGTTAAATACTCCCCAATGCTCAACTGGTACTTATTTAATCGACATCGAAAGGATGAAAGGCTAGGTCGACCTCGGTGGAATTTGAACTTAGAATATAAAGCCGGAAGAAATATCGCTAAACATTTTGTTCGGCGTGCTAACGATTCTACCTGCTCACTGCTGTGATAATAGTAATAATGATAAAGAGCAGCGAGCTGGCAGAATCGTTAGCACGCCGGGCGAAATGCTTCGTGGCATTTCATCCGGCTTTACGTTCTGAGTTCAAATTCCGCTGAGGCCAACTTTGCCTATCATCCTTTCGGGATTGATAAATTAAGTACCAGTAGCGTACAGTCAATATATTCGACTGGCCCCTTCCCTCAAAATTTCGGGCCTTGTGCCTAAAGTAGAAAAAATAGTAATAATAATCAATCATTTCTTCTATAAGCATAAAGGCCAGCAATTTTACCGGGAGGGGTTAAGTCGGTTACAGGGACACCAGTGCTCAACCGGTACTTATTTCATCGTTCCCGAAAGGATAAAAAACAAAGTCGACCTGAGCGGAATTTGAACGCTGAACAGAGAACCGGAAGAAATTTTTGCTAAGCATTTTGTCCGGTGTGCTAACGATTCTGCCAGCTCGTCAACGAAATCTATTCATTTGTGCCTATCCACATCAGCAATCACAGCAACAGACAAAGAAAAAGAACAACAATAAAAGAAAAATAAGACAAAAGAAAAACCAAAAAAAAACCCAACGCAAGCGATTCTGATTCAGTCCGAGACAAACTATAATAAATATCTACAAAAACATTCATATAAACAAAAGCACCCACACAATCACACACCCAAACCCACAAAGATGCGCTCGCACACGCTCGCTCATATGCGCACAATCATGGCAAACACACTAACCATACACACATATACATACATCCATCCACATATACATACATATATGTGTATATATATATATATATATATATACTATATATATATATATGAGACATATATATATATATATATATATATATGAATGTATGTATATATGTATATATATATATATATGTAATGTTCTTTATAGTAGATGATAGGACGATGTCTGTCTGCGTTCTCACAGGTTTGGCGCCAAGCCCTCGTTAGCTGAATCATTAGACGGGTACGCCAAAGGGCCTGCATTCGGTGACTGCCAGAAACATCGAAAGTCGACAGTGTGGGGAGTTTTTTTATTTTTTTTTTAATTTTTACTCTTTGTTTGTATTTTTGCTTCCCTAATGGGAACGAAGCAAAAATGAATACAAGTCGTCAAGTAATATTGCATTCCACCATCACCACCACCATTACTACTACTACTACTACTACTACTACGACCACGACCACCAACATCATTGTTACTATTATCATCACCATTACAACCACTGCCATCAGCATTGTCATCATTACCATCATCGTCGTCGTCGTCGTCGTCGTCACCATCATCATCATCATCATCATCACCAATGATCATCACGATCATCAACGTCCATATCATTTGAAATAGCTTCTCCACTGCCACTGCCACTTCCAAAAACAGTCGTAGTAGTAACAGCAGCAGCACCACCACCTCCCGATCATCATTATCATCATCCCCACCACCACCACCATCACCACCATCATCATCACCATCATCATTATCGTCGTCATCATCGTCATCGTCGTCGTCAGCACTATTGTAAACAACGACAACAGGCATTCACTACCTTGACAATATCCGCTAGTTTTGTGGTATCCCTTCAACCAATTCAGGCTAAAAACAGAAGAACGGGTATCGATCAGCTCACTGGGTAGGTAATCTGTACTTTTATTCGTAAGCCAACGAGTGAACTTCTACGCAGTGGTTCGATCTATTTGAGCTGTCGCCTCCACCATCATGACCACCACCGCCATCATCAATTGTCATCTGATGACGAGCTAACAAAGCCTGGCATATTCTCCCGAATATACGTACGTTCTGAGTTCAAAATCACGAGGTCGATTTCTGCCTTTCATCTTCTTTGTGGCCGATGAAATAAGGACCAGTTGAGCACTGGGGTCGATATAATGGACAAGTCCCACTCACGTCCTGTCAAAAGTTTCAGACCTTGTACCTAGAGTAGAAAGGATTATTATTCGATTCCCCCGCCTCCTGAGGCGGCGAGTTGGTCTAGCAGCATTTCTTCCGATTCAGTACGTTCCGAGTTCAAATTCCGACGTGTACAACTTTGCCTTCCATTCGTCGAAGGTCGTTAAAATAAATACCAGTCAAGTACTGGGGACGATATAGTTGACTATATCCCTTCCCTAAAGTTACTGACCCTGTCCCAAAATTTGTAACCTTTATTAATTCTGTCTGCCCGCCAACTTTCATTGTGCTTTTAACACCACCACCACCACCACCACCACCACTACCACCACCACCACTACCATCACTACCACCACCACCACTACCAACAACAACAATACTAATACAGTCACTACTACTGCCCCCATGGTATTACACTTTTCTACTCTAGGCACAAGGCCCGAAATTTTGAGGAGGTGGGCAGTCGATTAGATTGACTCTAGTGCGCAACTGGTACTTAATTTATCGATCCCGAAAGAATGAAAGGCAAAGTCGACTTCGGCGGAATATGAACTCAGAACGTAGCGGCAGACGAAATACTGCTAAGCATTTCGCCTGGCGTGCTAGTGATTCTGCCAGTTCGCCGCCTAAATAAATACTATAGAGCTCAGAGCACAGATTTTCCCGGGGTCTTATAATGCAACTAAGATGGCCCTGCATTGTTTCGTATGTGTATGTGTGTGTGCACGAAGAAGAAACTAAATACTTTATTTAGAATATTTTTTATTATAATTTTATTATTATTATTATTATTTTCATAAAAACCTGCAAGTGAAGACTTATTGTTTATGAACTTAACACGTACTGGAGAAGAAAGAGAAAAAAACGAAAATTATTAAAAATAAAAATAAGTATATTTACTCAATTTAAATGATTTTCACCAAAGAAATTCATTGAAATTGGTGAGGCTTTGCCAGAATGGATGAAACCTTGATCTCTTTTACGCTGGGATTAACCTACCACATCACCTGGTCCCAATGAAGAAGAGTTAATCCATTGCACAATATATGTATATTCATTTCATCCTTTGCAAGCAAAACCACATCAATCTGAATGAATTTCTTCTGTGAAAATCCCAATGAATAACGTTTAGATGTTACTAAATGGGTCTAGCTTGATGGATGAAGATATCATTGTTCGTACCCTTATTTCATTTCAGTTTTCCTCAATACCAGTGATCTCCAACCATTTTTTGTATCACGGACCGGTTTCATGTAACACAATTCTCTACGAATCAGGGTATCAGGTGCATAACAAAGCACAATAAAGTGTATACTGTATCATTTAATTATTACATATATAAGACATATATATATATAAAGAAAAAAATCACTGCATACTGCGATTGTCAATAGAATAGCAGTAAAATTTAAAATTCAAAACTTTATTCTTTCTGTGCAGCCCGGCATTGATGATCCATGGTTTGGAGTTTGGGGAACTCCTGCTGTACACCAAAGGTTTATAGATAACTTTGAAGAATAAAAATTTGACTTAAATTCCCTAATAAACTTTTCTCCTGTAGGCACAAGGTTTGAAATTTTGGAGGAAGGGGTTTGTTGATCGCATCGACTCCCGTGCTTGATTAGTACTTATTTTATCGAGCCCGAAAGAGATGAAAGGTAAAGCCGACGTCAATGGAATTTTATTTAGAACGTAAAGACGGGCGAAAAGCTGCTAAGCATGAAGTCCGGTGTACTAACGATTCTGGCTTTAAATTCCCTAATAATATAAATATAAATATTAGCGACTTCTGCTGATGATATATAAATATTTCGAAATGTACGTCTACGAAACATGGTGTGTGGTAGTAGATCTAAAATACAATGTAGAATACTTGACTTTAAACTAGATTAGAAACATCATTCTATGCTTCCACATTGAAGATTGCTGCAAATAATGGGAGACAATCTTTTCTTGACTGCAATAGAGAATACTAAACTGCAACTGGATTCGAACTTTTACAATATGCTTTACATTGAAGAATAAATAATTGCTAACCACCCCATTAGAAGTAAAAGAAAAAAAAAAAGAAGAAAAAAGAGCAAGTTATTGTTAATAGATGGAAAACAGTGGGAATAAAATTACAGAAATATTGCATTAATTTTGCAATTGTTTTCCTCTTATTTCCTTTCTTTTTCGATATTTTGTTTTCGCTCATTATTTTATGCTGAAATGACGCTTGTTGGGAGTGAGAAACGAGAGGAGGAGGGCAGAAAAGTCACAAGAATAAGTAGGGATAAGTAGGGAGAGGGATGAAGGAAATCTTTCGGTGTGGGAGTGAGTAAACGTATGTGCATATAACATATATTGTATACATAAATATACGCATAATATATATAAATATATATATATATATATATATATATATATATATATATAAATATATATATATATATGTATATCATAATTCCGCAATATTGCCGGAAGGATCATAGTTATATACCTCGCGTGTGTGAATGGAAACTTGGCTAATGATGAAATGAATTCACTAATTGTTTTCTGAACATATAAAATTTTCTTCGTGCTCTTGTCTGTTTTTTTTTTCTGTCCTTTGTATACATACAAGTGTGTGTGTGCGTATACTCAGACACATACTTACAAGTACATACGCAAACACACATATGTGTGTGTGTGTACATAATTTTATATACATACATATCTATCTATCTATTGACGTTATAAGAATTAATCCACTTTCGAGAGAACGTGATAATTCTTTTTTTTTTTTTTGGAGTTGGATCTCGTAGCACAGCGCTATAAATAATTCCATGTAAACTTTGGGCTGAAAAATCCTTTTGGAATGAAAAAATTGTGGATAGAAAAAATTGAAGGCTGACGATGGGAATCGAACCCACTTCTGTTGCCATGACAAGCGTTCTATCATTGGGCCAAAGCAATCCTTCGAACTTCTTTTATTCATTTGAAAATCTATATTCTTACCAGCGAGAATTGTATGTTGTTGACGTCATAAGAATTGATAAACTTCTGAGAGAACGTGAAATAACTATATTTTGAAATTTGATCTCGAAGTACACACATCTACACACACACACACACACATACACACACAAATATATATATATGTATGTATGTATTCATCTTACCACTACTCAAATGTGCACACATGTATATACACATATACACATATGCATATATACAGATGTATATTTGGATGCAGGTGTGCACATAGGTATCTCTCTCTCTCTCTCTCTCTCTCTCTCTCTCTCTCTCTCTCTCTCTCTCTCTCTCTCGATATATATATATATACATATATATATATATATAGTCAACAGATAAAATCCAAAGGTTCTCAGTATAGAAGACACTTAATAGCGCTGAAATGATTCAAACTTAGACTCCAATGTCTTTACAGGGGATCAATTCTGCGGAGTAAAGACTGGCTATAAGAAGGATCAACTCGAGCAAATATGCAGGCAATTATGCAGATAAACAAATTAAGTATATCAAATATAACAGTTTGGGTATGAAGTACAAAATATGTATATATGTATAAATGCAAAACGAGAGAAAGCAAAGAGAGGAGACTTTCAGACGATGAGTATTTGTGTATAAATATATAGATAGTTATATTAATAGATCCCACTTACCATCCCACTTAATACCTTCATTATCAACCCCCCTGTCTGTTCTTGAACTAGCTCTCTTATCTCCTCTCACTTTCGCTGTCCTAACACTCCATAGCCCCACCGACCTTTCTACTTCCTCCCTTTAATATTGCTTGCTTTCTACATATAAATCACTCCACCTTTGAACTTCTCTGCACTATGATTTGAAAATGAAGTTCATTTCTATCCAGATAACGGAGGTTGGATTTATCTAACGTTGATTGCTTCTTATTAAGACTTGCATTTTATGAACTACATCTACGAACATTAAAAGATGGATGTCCGAGCCCCCAGAAACAACTGTTGGACTTGTAACACCTTACTTTCCCGCTATCTTTTTCTCTGTCGTTTGTACTCTGTGTAAGCTGGATCTATTTATATAACACACACACACACACACACACACACACACACACACACACACACACACATACACACACACACACACACACACGAACACACACACACACACACACACACACATACATACGCGCACACATGTTGAGCGTATTATATTTTGCCTATACACCTACATGTGTCGATGAATGAAAAATATACGCACATGTGTACGTATATGTTATGTATGCACGTGTTAAGAGTACTTAGTTGTCAGGCAATTAACCAAAAAGACTAATATGATACGATAGAGTATTATATTGTATTACAATTTAATTGTCTTTGTCTGCAGCTTATTAGGCTGCCAGAACTCACGGAACTCGCTGCTCTTTATTCTTCTCACTAATATGGTGTCTGTGTATCTCATTGTTCGTGGAGGCGCAATGGCTCAGTGGTTAGGCATCGGACTCGCGGTCATAGGATCGCGGTTTCGATTCCCAGACCGGGCGTTGTGAGTGTTTATTGAGCGAAAACACCTAAAGCTCCACGAGGCTCCGGCAGGGGATGGTGGCGAACCCTGCTGTATTCTTTCACCACAACTTTCTCTTACTTCCTGTTTCTGTCGTGCCTGTAATTCAAAGGGTCAGCCTTGTCACACTGTGTCACGCTGAATATCCTCGAGAACTACGTTAAGGGTACACGTGTCTGTGGAGTGCTCAACCACTTGCACGTTAATTTCACGAGCAGGCTGTTCCGTTGGTCGGATAAACTGGAACCCTCGACATCGTAAACGACGGAGTGCCATCAACCAACAACATCTCATTGTTCCTTTAACTGTATATACATGTGTGTGTGTGTGTGTGTATGCACATATATATATATATATGTGTGTATATGTATGCATATATGTATGTATGCATATATGTATGTATGCGTTTATAGAAATTAGACCGAAGAGGTTTAGGGGAGCGGTTGTTTATTTTAAAAATATTTTGTGAAAGTTTTTAATGAATAATTATATTGTATAAAGTAATCGGTTTGATTGAAAGAAAAATATTTTAGAATGTAATTTTCACATATGGCTGTTAACTTCAGTGCAGCCGTACGTAAATCAAAAATACTTCACCTCTGTTGCAGGGTGTTATTTGAAGGATATTAAACTGTCATTTCTTGTAGGCTGAACGACCACGTTGCTTCTGCGTCTTTGTGTGTGTGTGTGTGTGTGTGTGTGTATATACACACCGGGTGAAAGTCACTGATGAGAATTAATCAAATCCGAAATCATTGATAATATGGCTCTGTCTCGCTTGCGCTAGGAAGCTAGTCTCCCTTGTCACTCATTTTCGTGGCTAAGAGTTGTTCTGACTCTTATTTCTAGCAATACTGGTTCTAACTAGTACCCTTAGTCACCTTAGTAATGTCTCTCTCTCTCTCTCTCTCTCTCTCTCTCTCTCTCTATATATATATATATATATATATATATATATATATATATATATATATATATATATATATATATATAAAGTAGGAACACACACACATATGTATGTATAATACATATGATCTAATGAATACATGAGTTATTCATGAGCTACTTCAAGTTTTATGCTCAGATAGTACAGCAACGGGACAGGCTTGTATAGTGCACTATGCATCATACACCCGACAGTCATTCAGGCTCAAACGACAGGGTTACTCTGTGAAGAAATGCAAGAAAGTACGAGAAAACGTAAAGGGGAAAGGTGGATAAAGGTTATGTTTCTTTAATTGTTAAATGAAGAAAGTTGCAATGTTGAGTATTTTCACCTAAAAAACAAAACCAACAAAATAACTGAAACTATGCCTAGTTGGGGTAGTCAGATGGAGAAAAGGCTAACATGCGTATTCCAGTTCGATAGCAAAAACTTGTCGAGATGCAAACATCTTGTAACAATCTGTGATCTCCAGTTTAAAATGCCGGTACAATTCTTCAATCTAATAAGGAGGTGTGTTCCTCCAGCTATACACAGCCTGCATTTTTTGACCAATTAATATCTGGCTCAAGTCTCTACGATATTCCACTTGATGGTGTGTGATATATCGCTGTTCTTCAGGACCTTGACGTGGTTTGCGAGCATTATGCTGCTCTTTTTGTCTACGTGCTAGAAAGAAGATTGGTATTGGCATATCACTTTTCGAAGTCGCTTTCGCTCAGTTCAATATAGTTTTCTTTCTTTTGGTTCCCTTATTTCAGTGAAAAAGTGGCCCCGTCTTCGTAAATTACCGAGCTAACCCCGCATACCTAGTCTAGTGGAGTAGTATCTGTGTGTGTATGTGTTTGCGTGAGTGTGTGTGTGTGCTTGAGTGTGTGTGTGTGAGTGTGTGTGTGTGTGAGTGTGTGTGTGTGTGAGTGTGTGCATATTTGTTTGTTTGTGTGTGCGCGCGTGCGTGTGTGTTCGAAGTCACTTTTGCTCAGTCCAATATAGTTTTTTTTTTCAGTTCCCTTATTTCAGTGAAAAATGTGGACCCGTCTTCGTAAATCACCGAGCTAACTCTGCATACCTAGTCTAGTGGGGAAGTATCTGTGTGTGTATGTGGTTGCGTGTGTGTGCTTGTGTGTGTGTGTACGTGCGTGTGTGCGTGTGTGTGCGTGCGTGTGTGTGCGTGTGTGTGTGTATGTGTGTGTGTGTGTGCATACTTGTATGGTGTAGATGAAAAGAAAAGTATGGGAATCATTTAATATTTTCCATAGATAGGCATTCCTTGAGATCAGGTCGGTTCAGGTCAGATCATAAAATTTTGTATTTTATTATTTAAAAAACAAAAGCAGCTAGGTTTTAACTCTTTATCCTACTGCTTCGGTTTTCCCTAAATGCATTTAAAAGGCTTACATTAATATATCTAACATTAAACTAGTAAGCTAGATTATCTATACAGCTATCTTTCACTCGCAGTGTCTATGTCTGTCTGTCTGCCTGCCTGCCTATCTGCCTATCTATCTGTCTGCCTGCCTGTCTGTCTGTCTGTCTGCCTGCCTGTCTGCCTGTCTATCTTTCTATTTTTCTATGTGTCTATATTTGAGTCTGTCTATCTGTCTATGTATTTACTTGTTTGTCTATCTATGTATCTAGGTTTTATCTAGCTTGCTATTATCTCTCTATCAATCCTGTGTGTTCCTACCGTTGTCTGAAAAAAAGTTTGTTTTCCGTGCTTTGTTTTTGTTCTCGTTTTTCATTTTGTCCACGTTTTTTGTGATGACTTGTACCCAGATATGCATCTATATATACATGTAGATGTAGGTATGTACATACATGTACGTATATATGCATATACTCACATATTATTTGTATTATATATATATATATACCTGCTTAAAAGCCGCCCGATAGAGCGCCTTTTAAACTAGCTCCTGTAGAAGGCTTCCCATTGGGTTTTGGGCCCAACTATGACACTTCATAGATTGAGTACATATTAAATTTTATTAAACTTGAACAATATTTTTTAAGCAATGAGCAATTTTCATCAAAACAATGATATAATTTGTCGACTTGAAACTTATTGCAGAGCTGCATGATAAACAACATTTTTGTCTTTCCATTCGGGGTCAGTACAAATAGCTTGTTTCCATTCTCTACTCTTGAACAAGCAACATATAGCTAGCCATAGGCAATAATAAATTTACCTTTTAAAAGTTCAACGATAATTCTTCTGCCGCCACTAATTTAATGACAATTTGTTGTACGTAGGGCTTTACTTTTTGTACAGAGCCGCCACTGATTGTTTTCAAAAATGCCATCATTAATATTACTAATCCTGAATGAAAATGTTTTAACAACGCTTTCAGATACACTTCATCAAATACTCCGTCATACGCAAATAGATAAAACTCCAAGGTACGATATGCAGATGCATGTAATATTGAAGGGTTGTACCTGACTGATTTAGAAATTCGTTTTCCCAAATTATATATATATATATATATATATATATATATATATACATATATTCTTTTATTTGTTTCAGTCATTTGACTGCGGCCATGTTGGAGCGCCGCCTTTAGTCGAGCAAATCGACCCGAGGACTTATCCTTTGTAACTCTAGTACTTATTCTATCGGTCTTCTTGGCTGAACTGCTAAGTTACGGTTGTCAAGCGATGGTAGAGGGACAAACACACACACACACACACACACATATATATATACGACGGGATTCTTTCAATTTCCGTCTACCAAATCCACTCACAAGGCTTTGGTCGGCCCAAGGTTGTAGTAGAAGACAGTTGCCCAAGGTGCGACGCAGTGGGACTGAACCCGGAACCATGTAGTTGGTAAGCAAGCTACTTACTACACAGCCACTCCTGCGCCTATATATACATATATATATATATATATATATATATATATATATATATATATATATATATATATATATATATATATATATATATATATATATACATATATATATATATATATATACATATATATATATATATATATATATATATACACATATATATATATATATATATATATATATATATATATATATATATATATATATATATATATATATATATATATATATATATATATACACATATATATATATATACTTCATTGCATTGACATCGATGCCATTCTACCGTATTTTCCAGCATATAAGTCAAGGTAGTACATTGTATGAATACGTAGTGTAAACATTCAAGCATCTTCACTATCTTTCCAAATCCTTCTCTATTTTCTATGGAATATTTGGTACTCCAAAGTCATTTTGGTGTATAAATCAACTTGCCTTTCTTGGCTCTAAATTTTGTTCTGAAAATTTCGACTTGTATGCTGGAAGATAAGTTACTTTCCAAATAGAAAAAAAAGGGTCTCTTTTTAACGGGGAAACTTTTAAATTCATGATTTTTTTTTTACACCTTTCACATAAATTTTCCCAAACTTTAAAACGTTACTGTTTCTGTTGATTTTTCTCAATGTCAATGAACGAACAAGAATATTATGTGATGCCCCAAAATATCTCAGAAACTACATATAAAGCTGTAGTGTTTTAGACCGCAATGAACTTGCAGAGACAATGTGTTTTATACCTATTCCAGAGTAAAATTTCTGAATAAATAAATACATAAATATGAAAAGAATATAGACCATATATAAAATATGTTATCTTGCACCGAAACGTCTTCTATTTGGTGAGGGTAAAAGTGTTTTTGTGTAACTCTAGTTATTGTATTTAGCAACAAAATCAAAACAAACGAATTTCAGCACTGAATGACGTTTTAGTACACATACGTACACAAACGCATACATACATACATACATACATACATATATATACATACAAACACACACGCATACATAGATGTATGTATATATATATATATATATATATATATATATATATATATATATATGCATATATATATATGTAGATACACACACACACACACACACACACACACACACACACACACACACACACACATATATATATATATATGTAAAACAGCTTTGTTATAATGTAGATTATGATATCAGAAATGTATAAAATGCAACAAAAAACATAAGTGACAGCCTTAAACTTAAGTACGTTTGGATCTCTTATTAATAAGTTGATAAAAGAACTTAAAATATAAAACTTGTATACATACATACGTACATACATACATACATATATACATACATACATATATATACATATAATAAACATAACATTACATATGTCTATATATATAAATACATGTGTGTATGTATACAAACAATATATTCATATATATATATATTATATATAAATAAATATATATATATATATATATATATATATATATATATATATATATATGAACACACACGCACCACACACATACCACAC
>NC_142929.1:50503249-50573249 GCF_046866305.1 Octopus bimaculoides | reverse complement strand
TGACGGCACTTCCGTGTCGGTAGAGTTTATCTCGAACAGGTAGTGCACCTCGGTAGCACTGCCAGGCGAGGGACCTTTGGAAATTATCCATGGGCCCCGGCCCGAATGTTCTCGTGAACAGACTGTTTAGCTGATTATCCTCGACGCCTAGAGTTTCCCCGAGAACGTCGTCGCACTTTTCCTCCACTAACCCTCTATAAAACGCTAGAGTGGAGCTACTACCGATCGCAGTGCCCGCCTGACTGAGGGCGGTGAGAGCTTGGCAGCACTCGAGGTGATAAGCGCCCTTTCTCGGTCTACGTTTGTTCCAGGATTGCAGCTCTGTTAAAGAAACGAGCTGCGGAAAATCGTGTCTGAGGAACGACGACCACACCTGTTCACCGTCCAGGAAACGCTTGAGATGTCGTAGCCTGAGCGCATGTTTGCGCATCAGCAACCACGGCATGCCAAGGTCTCCGTTCAGCAGCTGTTGACAGCAGATGGAGCGCCTGACCAGTGGTACCTGACCCTTCCACAAAAAGTTGAAGAGCAAGCGTACTATCTTGGTTAACCAGCGGTCGGGACAAGGGACGACGGTCAAACTGTAATAGATGACGGATGCGATGTACGCATTCGCCACCTCCGCTCGACCTTTCAAGGAGAGCTTCCTCTCAGCCCATTTCTGGGTGAGGTTGGCCACCCTGTTCGTCACTTCTTCCCAGTTTTTCTCCAACTGGAGGTCCGGACCGAACCAGACCCCGAGCAGTTTAACAGGTCCGTCTGTCCAGCACCCTATGACGCTGTTGGACGGCATGGACTTGCCCCTCCAGGTGCCTAGTTGCAAACCCACTGACTTTTCCGCGTTAATTTTCGCACCTGTCACCGCTTCATACTCGTTTAGTGTCTCGCCAATCAGGTCAATATGCCTGTGGCTCGACACCATCACGGTGACGTCGTTGGCATAGGCAGACACGCTCCTTCCACATCCCAGATCGCACGCGACGCCCCTCAAAGCCTCCAACTTCCGCAGTAGTGGCTCGAGAGTCAATACATACAGAAGGGAGGAGAGAGGACACCCTTGGCGAACCGAACGCGAGATGTTGAACGGTTCCGATAGATGGCCGTTCACCCGTATGACCGAGCAGATGCCGCTGTATAAAGCAGTTATCCACCCGCTGCTTTAATAATAAAATGCATAATGCAATGCTAAGCAGTAGCTCTCGTGGTTTCTACGCTTAATATTCTGCTCAGTATCGTAGATTTGCTTGCCATTTGCTTGAGCGTAACCAGTTGAGCATGTCCCTTAGTGGCTAACGATATGAGCATCTCTGGAGTAGTGAGGAAGTTTTGAGAGGAACTCTTTGTGGTTTGAATAATTCATCCTTGGAAACATGGGCGTTTCGTTCATCATCCTTAAACCTAATTCAGTGACCTTTTAAGTGAAATGGGCTACCCAGCCTAAAGAAAATTCTAACTGGGCTCCACCTGCAAGATCATGCGGATGTTTATCATGAGGTTTCCATGTAGCGCACATATTGTTGTGATGCATATGTCTGGTGTATCCTTATCAGACGAGTAGGCACGATGTCTGTATTGGGATTAGTATATTTTTCTACCCAGCATCACTTTGATGGCGTGTACTGCTCTTTCACGCAATAATACTATAAGGCCAGCAATTTTAGGGGTGGGGTAAGTCGATTACATCGACCACAGTATTTAAATGGTACTTATTTTATCGACCCTGAAAGGATGAAAGGCAAAGTCAACCTCGGCGGAATTTGAACTTAAAATGTAATGCCGGACGAAATTCTGTTAAGCATTTTGATCGGTGTGCTAACGATTCTACCAGCTCAATGCCTTAATAATATTTTCTTTTCTACTTTAGGTACAAGGCCCGACATTTTTGTGGAAGAGGGCCGTCGATTAGATCGACCCAAGTACGCAACTACTACTTAATTTATCGACCCGAAAAGGATGAAAAACAAAATCGACCTCGGCGGAATTTGAACTTAAAATGTAAAGATGGACGAAATTCTGCTAAGCATTTTGGCCGGCGTGCTAACGATTCTGCCAGCTCGAAGCCTTAAAACTGATAATAATCATAGCAACAACAACAATAAAACCTTTACAAAACGGAAGCTATATCAGATGTACTTAAGGCGAGTGAATTGGTCAGTAGTTGACACACTCAAGTTATAAACTCTGATATGTAGGTTTAGAACCTCAATAATTACCGAAAGCACGCTCTTCTGACTACTTCCTGCCTGCTTCCATTAAGACAAACATACATATTCATACACACACACACACACACACACACACACACACACACACACATGCACATGCACACACACACACACACACACACACACACACACACACACACACACACACACGCACATTATAAGGAGCTGCCAAAATTTTAAGGACCAGCTCATTTAGCTGTCAAGATATTAACAACCGGTTGTGTTGTTCAGCTTCGAAATATTTTATCGAGGCACTGTAAATTCGAAATTTGTCGATAAAATATCGTTTCAATGAAATACCTCCTTAAGGCGGTGAGCTGGCAGAATCGTTAGCACGCCAGGCAGAATACTTAGCACCATTTCTTCTGTCTTCACATTCTGAGTGTAAATTCCGCCGAAGTCGACTCTGCCTTTCATCCCCTCTAGGGTCGATAAAATAAGTACCGGTCGAATGCTGAGGTCGATGTAATCGACTTACCTCTTCCCCACGCGATTGCTGGACTTGTGCCAAAATTTGATGTCAATAAAATATATCTTTGGTAGTAGAATCGTTAGCACACCGGACAAAATGCTTTGTGGTGTTTCGTCCGTCTTTACGTTTTGCGTCGTAATTTCGGGTCGATGAAATAAGTACGAGTTGGACATTGAAATAAGTACGATGGGTTAAGTCGTCGACTTAATGCCTCCCCGAAATTGTTGGCCTTGTGTCAAAACTTGAAACCATTGACATTTGTAAATGCATAAAGCAAAAAATCTAGTGATGGCCTACACTAGGAAGAAATCAGTCTATATAACGTTCAGTCACTTTAGCCCTTCATTTGCAGGTGGGGAAATTCGGCTAAAACTTGAACGAAGAAAGGTTTAAACATTTTCAATATTCTTCTGGCAAGAAGTCTTGTTCAATACGCAGCAGCATAGTCGGTCAGCTCTACGTTGATGCCATATCTAGGAAGCTCATGAGAGTAGGTCCCAGCCACAATCACATCTCCTTCCATACGGGCATGTGTTATCTGGTAAATAATATCCTTATTAATGAAGTGAAGAATCATTCGATGTTTAGATGTGTTGTATTTGTTTTTCTCCTGCGCCACAAAACATTTCCTCTCGAATTAGTCGGTTTTCCTTCTTACCTCCTTCGGAATTTTACTTGAAACCTTTTGAAGTAGGCTTTATTACCTCCGCCTTAGCGACAGCGAAGGTATTATTTTCGGTCGCGTTTGTTTGTTTGTTTGTCCGTGGACAAGATATCTCAAGAACCGCTGGATGAATTCAGATGAAACTTTCAGAGATGTTTGGTCTCCTGACTGGCACGAACTGATCGATCCAGTATCGGACAAGGATTCTGGATTATTTTTTGTTATATTTACTTTACTTCAGATGAAGTCTATCAAATCTTTCTCTGATTATCTTCCTTATATTATATATCATACATATTAACACTTTACAGTATACTTACATATATACATAATTCTATACAACGATCTAAAACAACAGGAATACTAAAAGAAGGCCGGAATTTAAGAGAAGACAAAGCCAAAAGTTCTCATGCTTTTCATTTAAAACGGACAAGGATTCTGGACTATTTTTCCGGTTTTTTTTACTTAATTTTTGAGAGCAGTCGGGTTCATTTTTAGTATTCTCGTTTGTGAGAGCAGTCGAGTTTATTTCAGATATTCTCATTTTAAAATCATCTCCGATTAATCGTTGAGACGAAGTTGATGTTGCTTTGGCGGAGGTTTGCGCTCTCTGGGTGCTCTTGTTTTTTTATTTTTTTCACGAACACTATGTCGGTTTACAAACACGACAGTCAGTACCTTAATAATCTTTTCTACCATAAACACAAGGCCTGAAACTTTGAGGGAGGGGGCGAGTCGATTACATCGAACCCGGTACAAACTGGTACTTATTTCATCGACCCCGAAAGGGTGCAAGGCAAAGTCGACCTCGGCGGAATTTGAACTCAAAACGTAAGGACTGATGAAATGCTGCTAAGCATTTTGCCCGGCGTGCTAACGATTCTGCCATAATCAGTGTCTTAATAATGACATCAGTTGGGGGATGACTTACTATATGGCTATGTATATGGAATATATACATACTTGTACATATATGTACATATATCTATCTATATTAATGTTTGTTTTTGTGTTCGGTTACAATAAAAATTTTACATTAATCTGATGGGTTACTCAATAAATTTGTGGAGTACAAATTTATTATTCTTATACAAGAATGTTGTCGACAGTGACTTCGAAGTTTCGACCAGCTAATACATCGTCGGACTGCTGACAATGGCTTCGCTGGCGGATCTATCTATCTATCTATCTTTCTGACTGTCTTTCTCTGTCTGTCTGTCTGTCTGTCTCTGTCTGTCTGTCTCTCTCTCTCTCTCTCTCTCTATATATATATATATATATATATATATATATATATATGTGTGTGTGTGTGTGTGTGTGTGTGTGTGTGTGTAAATATATGTGTTATTTCTTTACTACCCACAAGGGGCTACATACAGAGGGGACAAACAAGGACAGACAAACACGGATTAAGTCGATTATATCGACCCCAGTGCGTAACTGGTACTTATTTAATCGACCCCGAAAGGATGAAAGGCAAAGTCGACCTCGGCGGAATTTGAACTTAGCGGTATTTCGTCTGCCGCTACGGCAGACGAAATACCGCTAAGCATTTCGCCCGGCGTGCTAACGTTTCTGCCAGCTCGCCGCCGTGTAAATATATATGTGTGTGTGTGTGTGTGTGTGTGTGTGTGTGTGTGTGTTTGTATGAATCTATATGTGTGTGCGCACGTGCGCGTGTATGCATGTATGTATGTATGTATGTAGGCATGCATGCATCTACGGATGCATGTATGTATGTTGTATCACCCACTCTTGAATTATATATTTTCTTTTACTATTAATTATTCCATTATCTTAATAGGATACCTCACTCTGTAATAACGAAAGAAGTCAAAATGTCCAGTGTTTCTGAGAGGAAACGATGCGTTGGTGAAGAAAAGGAGGGGCGCAACAGTGCACAAAAGAGACTCCTTGTAAACCATCCCCTCACCACCACCACCACCTCTAGACTCGTTTCAGTACCCAATCCTACTTAATTGACCTTTTTGATAAATCTATTTAACTAAAAAAAATATTAAAGAAACTGAAATAAACTGCATTCTTTTGCGCAGCCATTGGGTCTGCAAAATTAGACTCTCCCATTATCTCTTATCTTTCATTTATCAATCGATTTTCACCAGAAAATGAATTTATTCCAATGAACTTCGAGGTTTTTTGGGGGGTGGGGGGGATAGCTTGGTTTCAGTAAGTTAACATATAATACAATCAGAAAAGTAAATTCATAATAAATGTTCCGCACATGATAGCGACGAAGTTTATATTCATTCCTAAGTTCTATTCTTCCACGAAGCAGAAGATTTATGGGTTCTTTTTTTTTTTTTTTTGTAATATGTCATCATCATCATCATCATCATTATTATCATTATTATTATTATTATTATTATTGAGTGAGAGAGCAGTGCATGCCATCAAAGTGACACTGGGGTAAAATATACGAAGCCCATTATACCCATCATGACTACCCCTCTGATTATCATCATCATCATCATCATCATAATCATCATCACCATCATCATCAAGGCGGCAACCTGGACGAAATGCTTAACGATATTTCGCCCGACTCTACGTTTTGGGTTCAAACTGCGCCGAGGTTGACTTTGCCTTTCATCCTTACGAGGTCGATAAATTAACTACCAGTTGAGTACTGAGTCGATGTAATCGACTACCCACTACCCGAAATTTCAGTCCTTGTGCCTATAGTAGAAAGGATTATTATTATTCTTTTCCCTTTATCACAGGTTTTGTTGGAGCTCCTGGAGTTTTGCATGCGTAGCGGGTTTACTACCTGCAACCTACGGCACCATGCTATTCGTTCTTTTCAGCTATCTAATACTTTCCTGATTATTCTGGTCGTGCCAAGGAGGCAAACCTCTTGTAATAGTTCTACTGGGCACTCTATTCCAATTTCCTTTAAACCCATAACTCTGTTGAACACAGATTATAAGATTTTGGCCAGGGTGTTAGCCAAGAGGTTCGCGCTTGTCGTCGATAAGCTGATTGGTGAAGCGCAGACATGCACTATATCAAACAGATCTATCCATGACAACCTCTACTTCACGCGTTACATCATAGAGTGCGTAGGAAAGGAACCTGGCATGGTTGGGCCCTAATCAATTTGCATCAATCAAAAGCTTTTGATAAGGCCAACCACCAATACTTAAAGGCTGTCCTCGCGGTGGTCTGTTTTGGTCTCATCAGAGTAAATGGTCACCAATCGAAATCGATTAGCATCGCACGTTCGGTCCGTCAAGGATACCCACTCTCACCATTTCTGTACGTGCTGGATCTTGAGCCATTGCAATGGAAGCTGGATGTTTTGAGGGGCATCCGAGTGAACAAAGATACGGAAGGTTTGTGTCAGCTTATGCGAACGATGTCACTGTAATAGTGTCGGACATCTTTGAAATCGAGGTGATCGGTACCGTCCTGAAGGACTACGAAGCAGCGCCAAGAGCAAAGATTAACCAGGAAAAGTCGACGGACCTGCTGCTCGGCACCTGGAGAGGCAGGTCCATGTCGCCCGACAGTGTCGTAGGGCGCTGGACGAAAAGGCCGGTTGAAATGCTCGGGATCTGATTTATTGCGGATATCCAAGTAGACAAGAATTGGTGGGGGAAGGTGACAAGCAGGGTGGTCAATCCCACCTAGAAATGGGCTGAGCGGAAGTTGTCTCTGAAGGTCGAGTGGAGGTGGCGAATGTGTACATTGTTTCTGTCATCTACTATTGCCCGACCGTCATTCCTTGTCCTATTTCATGACTGTTCAAGCTGGAGCACTTGCTCTTCCGCTTTCTGTAGAAAGGGGCGTGTTCTGCTCATAGGACGGTCTATTTGCTGTTAACAGCCACCGTATAGAGGAATGGGCATGCCGTGACTAATGATGCGCAGACATGCGCTGAGGCAGCGGCATCTCGAGCTTTCCTTGATGGTGAGGTGTGGTCGTCGTTTGTGAGACAGGATTTTCCGTTGCTCATCTCATTGACAGAGCTACAATCCTGGATTAAGCGTAGACCGTAGACCGTAGACCATTGACGGAGCTACAGTCCTGGATTAAGTGTACACCGTAGACCGTAGACCATAGACCACTGACGGAGCTGGAGTGCCGGGCAGCACTCACAGTCTTCTGCCAGTCGGGCAATGCGATTGGTGGAAGTTCCATATTGGAGTTCTATAGGGGATTGGCGGCGGGCAAAGAACGATGACGACTTCAGGGGGGCTCTGGGCGTCGGTGGAGATCAAATAGCTACTCTTTTCCGGAAGACTTTCGGGCAGGGGCCCATGGATAATTTCCAGAAATCCCTGGCCTGGCAGTGCTACCGGTGAGCTCTGCCGGTTCGAGACAACTGTCGGTTCGAACAACTGCTGACGTGTGTAGGATGTGAGGATCGGCCCACCGGTTTCTTTTGGCGGGGAAGGGAAGGAAGTTTTGCCTCTGTTTGATGGCTATAGCGAAAGAGGTAGTGTGGTGGACGAGGTTGAAAGGACTGAAGACATATACTTTCCTCTTCGGCCAAGCCCACGTTGAATTTTTGAAATTTCACTTGAAAAGGAAAGTGAGGGTGGTGAGGGAAGTGCTGCTCCTCAGTATTTTTGTTGAAACGTGAGTGAATGTGGCGAGGATGGCCTGTGTGAATGGGTCTACTCTGAGCATACAATTGTAAACCGAAGGGGTTGAGAAGGAGAGAGGTGCCTGTCTGTACCTTGGCGGTCGGGGCGACTAGGATATATAGAGTTCCTTGGTTGACTCTGAGTGGACTACCACTTTGGGGGAATTTTATTGTTAAATTTTTGTTGCTTGTTGTTATTGCTTTATTGCATATACGAAATTTTGTGCTAAGATCTATTTGTCCCTTGTATTATATTGTCCCATTTTGTCTTGTGCTCGGATCTTGAGGCCAATAGAGGAAGGGTCAGGTACCACTGGTCAGGCGCTCCATCTGCTGTCAACAGCCGCTGAACGGAGGCCTTGGCATGCCGTGGTTGCTGATGCGCAAACATGCGCTCAGGCTACGACATCTCAGGCGCTTCCTGGACGGTGAACAGGTGTGGTCGCCTTTCGTCAGACGCGATTTTCCGCAGCTCGTTTCTTTAACAGAGCTGCAATCCTGGATCAAACGTAGACCGAGAAAGGGCGCTTGGCACCTCGAGTGCCGCCAAGCTCTCACCGCCCTCAGTCAGGCGGGCAGTGCGATCGGTAGTAGCTCCACTCTAGCGTTCTATAGAGGGTTAGTGGGAGAAAAGTGCGACGACGTTCTCGGGGAAACTCTAGGCGTCGAGGATAATCAGCTAAGCAGTCTGTTCAGGAGAACTTTCGGGCCGGGGCCCATGGATAATTTCCAAAGGTCCCTCGCCTGGCAGTGCTACCGAGGTGCACTACCTGTTCGAGATAAACTCTACCGACATGGAAGTGCCGTCAACCGGGCCTGCCCGAGGTGCGCTCAGGACGACGAAACCGTTCTGCACGCACTCGTCCAGTGCTCGAGCATTGCTGACCTGTGACTCTATATCGAACAGCTACTGTCACGTGTAAGACGGATCCAGCTGATAGCCGGATCCGGCTATCAGCTGAATCTTTTGTGAGAATTGACCCGCCGACCTCCTTTAACCAGGAGGGCAAGGCAATTTTCCTATGCCTAGTGGCTGTAGCGAAAGAGGTGATATGGTGGACCCGTTTGAAAGGGTTAAAGACAGACGCTTTCCTCTTTGGCCAAGGCCTAATCAACTTTTTCAAGTTCCACTTGAAAAGGAAGATGAGAGTAGAGAGGGAAGTGCTGTCTCATAGCAAATTCGTTGAAAGATGGGTGACTGTTGGAAAAATGGCCAGTATAAACGGACCAATTCTGAGAATACACCTGTAGAAAAAAAAAAAGGTAATGTAAAAGGAGAAAGGGCTCTATACCCCATTCTTATTTTTTCTGACCAGGCTCCCGTGGTTTTATGGGTTTTTCCACGTGTAACCTTTCCTTTTTCGAAGCGCCTCCCCCTTTGGGAGTTCTATTTATTTATTTATCTATTTATTTATCTATTTATTTATTATATCTTTCTCCGTTTTCTTCCTCTGTTTAGACGAACTTTCCTACCTTTTCGGACAAAACCTTTTGTAACCTTCGTCCTGCCTTTGTCCTTATATGTCTTTAATTGATATTAGCCCTTGTGGCCAATAAAACGAATTAATTATTATTATTATTATTATTATCATTTATGGTTTCCTTTCATTATAAATTTATTTCATTGCCTTAGTACCGGGCATCCTCCGGAGGCCAAGAGTAGCAAGGGCACTTTTGTTTTGCTATGTATGCTAAAATCATCACTACATTTATTCCATTTTAGATGGAGGGGGCTTTCCGGAGTAAATGGGCTGTACCCATAAAGGTTATCTTTTGTAGTTCACGGAGATTGGAGTTATCAAGGTGTTGCTTAATATACTTATCAGATCCCTTCTTTATCATTCCCAACGAACCAATTACTTTTTATTTTGTGTTCGGCTCTTGTGACCAATAGAGAAAAGATTATTTCTATTATTGTTGTTGTTATTGTTGTTTAAGGTGGCGAGCTGGTAGAATCGTTAGCATACCGAACGAAATGCTTAGCGGCATTTCGTCCGTCTTTACGTTCTGAGTTCAAATTCTGCCGAGGTCGATTTGCCTTTCATCCTTTCTTTGTCGATGAAATAAGTACCAGTTCGTACTGGAGTCGATGTAATCGACTAGCCACCTCCCCCAAAGTTTTAGGCTTGTGCCTCTAGTAGAAAGGCTTATTATTATTATTATTATTATTATTATTATCATTATTATTATTATTATTATTATTATTATTATTATTATTGAGTGAGAGAGCAGTGCATGCCATCAAAGTGACACTAGGGTAAAATATACGAAGCCCATTATATCCATCATGACTACCCTTCTGATAAGGGTACACCAGGCACATGCATCACAACCATATGTGCGCGACATGGTGATCTCATATCAAGATAAACAGCGCATGACCTTGCAGGTGGAGCCCAGTTAGAATTTCTTCAGGTCGAGTAGCCCATTCTGCTCAAAAGGTCCCTGAGTAAGGTTTGTTTAAGGATGTTGAGCAAAACACCCATGTTTCTAAAGGTGAATTATTCAAACCCCAAAGACTACCTCTCAACACATGGCTATGATGCTCCCCCACTACTTCTGCTCGTGATCAGAGATGCACATATCGTCAGCCACCAAGGGACATGCTCAACTGGTTAAGGTCAAACAACTTACAAGCAAATCTGTGGTATTGAGCAGAATATTTGCTGTAGCCCATCTTTTATACCAAGACAAAACAATGTACATGATAACAATTCCAATCAATTAAGATCAGAAGCCATGAGAGCCACTGCCTGGTACTATATCCGGGCATTTATTATTATTATTATTATTATTATTATTATTCGTCGTCGTAGTCATAGTCGTAGTAGCAGTAGTAGCAGCAGCAGCAGCAGCAGTAGTAGTAGTAGTAGTAGTAGTAGCAGTAGTAGTAGTAGTAGCAGTAGTAGTAGTATGGAATTCATTAACTTTCATTTCAATGTTCGAAACAACCTTAAACGCAATTATTTACACATCCTTCACTAAACGTTTAACATTCAAATGAGACCTTAAGACGTCAGTGTGAAGATAACAATTCAGTTTGTTTGGCATTGATATAGCTGTTATTCTAAAACTTACCTGAATAATACAACTTGCATTGGCTCTAGATGCCTGAGAACTTAGTGAAGAAAATATTTGGACGAATAATACGCGATACAAATTTTACAAATTTTATATGATGGATGCTTTGTATGTAAAAAAAAAAAGAAGCTAACTGAAAAAAAAGAAAACGGCGGATGAAAGAATAATAATAAAAGAAAAGAAAAGCTCTATCAGATCATGGTATGCTATGCATTGTATTTCAATAAAGAAACTTGTAAAGAATCTGATCAAAGTTAAATTAAACCACAATAATTATTTGTACCGATAGAAAGAGAAACTATTTAATAGTTAAAAATGAATTTGTCAGCTTCTCTGAAGATCGATAGGAATTAAAGTTAGGTTAGGCTCAAGGAGATTTTTTTTCTTCTTCCAAAATGACATACAATCAATGGATGAATATTTACAAAGAGAAATTTCTTCTTTAGAGTCCTAATAAATTGAATGCTGAACGCTAAAGTAATTTCTGGACGAAATATTTATCCGAGTTAGTAAAAAGAGCCAATGTTTAAGTTAATTTTACGCATCGTTCAAAATGTCGTAAAAAAGGGAAAAAATTAATAAACCTAAAACGTAACGATTTTACGAAGTTACGGATACAATTTAAGTGACAATCGATTTATATTTATTCATCGAATCGTTTTGTAAATAAGGAAATCTTTAAATAGTAGAAGAGTGTTAGAAACGGAAAAGTAACGAATAGAATGTTATATTATGGGATTTAATTATTCTCTTTACCTTCTGCGTTCAAATCCAGATGACGTCTACTTTTCCTTTTTACCTTTCTATGGTCGATGAAGTATATACCAAATAATACTCGAATCGAGATAATCAACTGTTTGCTTCCGCCCGAAATATATATACTTGCTCCTATGTTAGAAATTCACGATGATTTATTTTTCTCTATATTGTCAGTATAAGGCAGATAGATGAGAGATTCGGTAGAGCACTGGACACAATATCTTGTGATCGATAAAATGGGTTTTTCGTATGGCTGTTGCCGGCTACCTGTCCATGCTGGTTAGCTGTGTGTCTAACTGGACGCTCCAGAGTTGCTTTGACCAACCGCAGTAAAAATAAGTACAGTCGATGAATTAAGTACGAGGATCGATAAAATCGATATACCGTATTTGCCGGTGAATAAGACACTCTCCCATAAGACAAACACCTACGTTTTTGTGGAAAACAAGTATATTTTTTTTTGGGGGGGGGGGACAAAAAGCAAATTTATTGTTACATTCTTACACATATTCAGTCGATATTTCTCTCCCTAATACTGTCGCATGGCTACCTTATGTTACATTGAAGAATAAAAGAAAATACTCGTTTTATATGCCGGCATATACGGTACTCTTGTAGACTGTGCCCAAAATATCCACAGTCACTAACTAAAATCAGTATTATGATAAAACAATAGATAATATCTAACCCCACTTAAGTGGTCGAAAAATGAAAACTTCATTATCAAAACCGTCGGGCATCCAGTTACACATACACACACATACGCATAATATATGTATATATAGCTCTATTTGGAGGGCGCATGGCCCTGTGGTTAGAGGGTTGCACTCACGATTGCGTGATCGTGGTTTCGATTCCTGGACCGGATGGGACGTTATGTTCTTGAGCAAAACACATTGCTCTGCGATCACTTCGACTCTTGATATGTAGTACATCGTGCACCTGATGCACAGCACACATATTTGATCACTGGAAACAAATTTCGGACTTCGAGAGACTACCAAAGACTACTAAAGAAAAATAAAGCAAATTTACTTTTCATTTCTATCTATCTATCTATCTATCTATCTATTTGTCTACATGCATACGTACATTTGTATATATAGAAACACATATTTATGTGAATACATACATGTATGCACATGTCTACATGTGCAACTGAATATATTTATATGAGTATAAATGAATAGAACAAAACATGCAGATCCGTAGATGTACTCACTCCAAATATTATACACATCCACACAAACATACACAAAATACCCTATTGTTGTAGAAATTTCAATGAAGGAGCATAACAAGAAATTTAGAAATAAAGCTAAATAATACATACATACATACATACATACATATTTACGTACATATATTAGCAAATGATTGAAAAGAACGGATTTAAAAAAAATATTTGTACAAATAAACTAGAGTTGTTTACAACTATTAAAGTATAGTCGAAATTAATAAACAGTAGATTTAGCCAGCTGAAGGTGCGGTTTTAGCGAATGACAATGTTGGTGAGTGGAAAACTTTGGCTAAGTATTGTCATTCGAAGCAAGGCATAATTGACTTGTTATTATTGATTTCTCAGACGAAATTTCATTTCTTTGTTTTATAGCTTTCGTAAACAACTCGTGCTGGAAATATTTCATACATCTTAACAACAAATCCGCCATTTTCAGCGTTTGCTTGCTGTTACCAATACGTACAACCTTAGAGTAATATCATCAACAACGATAACAACCAGCCAGCCAGCCAGCCAGCCAGACAACCAGGCTCAGTTATAAATCTCTAATGTCGCTACTATATCAAGCACCAAAAGCAACTGAAGAAGGAGCCCTATGTGTTCAATCGATCTGGTAAAAATAATATGCAAACTCCTTCAGAATTATATCTTACAGACTTACAACACACACACACACACACACATACACACACACACACACACACATACACACATACACACACACACACACACACACACACACACACACACACACACACACACACACACACAATCGGTCAGTCGTTCGTGTATCCGAAAAGGAGCACACTCAATAAGTTAGAGTAGTAATATTTAGAAGATTGTTATGACCGGTCAGAGAATTTCTCACATATAAAGCACTTAGCTGTATAGGTGACGTAACCGACTCAAAAGGCCGGAGGCGCATAATCGCATAATCGCTCTACAACTGGGGAGAGGAAAACTTGTTAATTTTGTAAACAAAAAAAATTCCGTAATGAAATGTGCTAAAAAAACCTTGGGCGGGCAGACGGACTTATCCCCCCTTACATCGGTTCCACTTATGCCTACGACGGGCCTGCTGAAAATGTCTGAAGATGGCAGCAGTTACTTAGTTGGTAAATGGGAAATTCCATGCTTTCAACATGAATTTCATTTGATGAGGGCACCAACTAAACAAATCTTTTTTGAGTTTAAAAAGGTCTTCGGGTCAGGTGAAATTTACAGGATTCTTGCTCTTTTGGCCAAGCAAAGCTTACATCATTGTGTAGTGCTCCCTTTTTATATCAATAGAAATCTTACGGATTTCCTTTTGATTTTGGAATACTACACTAGCTAGGATACTGCACAATGTGCTAATGTAGCAACAGCCATAATTATAATTATCCCCTCAATATATATGTGTGTATGTGCGTGCGTGCATATATAACTGAGTCATTAGATAACTATACAAACGTATTAACGAAAAACAAGAAATTCCTGTATTCATTGTAGACGAAGTGATTCAACTCTCTGAAGGGATGCTTTTTTATGGCAGGTGGAAGCCTATGTGTCTCCAGTCACATGTTTGATAAGAACATTTCCATTCCTCAACGTCTTTACATCCCGTCACAATAATTACGCAAGAAGCGTGTTAACTCTTATTCTATGGCAATTATTTCTTGATTCATATATTGCATATATTTGCTAATTGTATATATTGCATAGTAAAAACTGTTTTGAAATATCAATAAAACATTAAAAATATCAAAAATGCCTTTTAAACAATAAACTATTTATTCTCTATAAGAAATGCCTAACTTCGTGATATTCTGAATTTAACTAATTTATTTGTCTCAAATCATGCTGTGCTGACGATTCTAAGCAGGGATGAAATAGCGCTATGCATGGCAACCAACGACTACAAAATTTGAAGAACTTTATAATGTGTAGAAAAAAATATTGAATTTGCATACCTCGTACAACTTTTTACTCTGATGTAAATTCCAGACTTTCAAATCCACCTCAACTTAACTTAGCCTAGTAGAGATTGTCTCCCCTATAATAGTTGACCACCATGGGCACACCAAATATCATTTTCTTTTTGCTTATAATTCCATATGTTATTAGTTGCCTACAAAATTTTGTGATTTAGATAACAGCTTTTAAAGCTACTTTCACACATACGAATACATGATCTTTCAGTCTCAATACGACTTACTTGTTAATCTTTCCATGAAGAAGACAAAACTTTTCAAGCGTACAATTCGCACAGCTACATTCAGGTTTTTGTGCGTTGCTTTGATGTTACTTTCATTAAATAATTTTGAGTAGTTATGGTTGGATTTAGGAAGAATTTTTTAATCATTGCTAAGAAATGCCTTGTTATGTATGATTTTACGTCCGAAGTGAATGACAAGCTTATTTAGATCATGCGACATTTTCTCTGTACAAAACTATTCCCGATTAAGTTACGATAGGAGATCATTATTTTTAATAAATTGTCTTTCCTAAAACGTTATTGTAATAATAGGCAGCTTGTCGAAGGTTGACATATTCGACAAGAAGCTAGATATTATTTTATTATATTCCTAAATAAATATCAAATATGTTGGTTGTACACGAATGATTCGAATCATTAATAATGTTCAGTAACCTATAGCGTTGTTTATCGACCAGTCTCTACCTCTAACGCAACGCTTTTAAAGCTACGTTCACACATACGAATGCAGAATCTTTCAGTCTCAATACGACTTACTTGTTAGGATCTTTCAGTCTCAATACGACTTAGTTTACGATATATTGGTGGCTACTGTAATAATAAGGCAAAACACTTTAAATTGTAACCGTTTATACTTCACACCTATTATAGCCGTTTATACTAGAATAACAGAAATCTTCTGAAAAAAATTAAATACATTGAAAATTTTTGTAGATAGTCCTGTAACTACGGAGGGATAAAATTACACCGCTACATTTTTCTATGTATTTTTTACATTATCTATGCGAAGTATACAAGTAGAATGAAAGTGATTAAACTAGATGAGCGGCAATATAAACATTAAGTGACTATATACTTTCTATACAGAATTAGTTTGACCATAAAAGCGCAGTCGTGACTGTGTGGCCGAGACGCTTGCTTCCTAACCATGTGGTTTTGGGTTCAATCCCACTGTGCAGCACATTGGGCAAATGTCTTCTACAATAGTCCTAGGCCAAATGAAGCCTTGTAAAGTGGATTTGGTGAACGGAAATGGAAGAAGCCCATTTATATATGTGTGTGAGTGCGTGCTTATGTGTGTGTGTGTGCGCGCGCGTGTCTTGGTGTTGCGTTTGTTACCACCATGTCCGCTTCACAACCGATATTGGTTTGTTTACGTCCTCGCAAGTTAACGGTTCGGCAAAAGGAATCGATGGATTAAGTACCAGGTTTAAGAAATAAGCAAGTTCACGGCCAACGCCCTACCCTGGTGTCGATTTATTGGACTAAACCCTTCAAGGCGGTTCCCCAAGCATGGTTGCAGTCTAATGACTGAAATAAGTAAAAATTAAAAGATATTTCGTCTAGTTTAACCGTTACTTTTTGACTTCTATATCTCGCTTGTTTACCTTCAGAAAAATTCAAAAAATTACTGCAGCAAGCATATCTACAAAGATTATCAAAACAGTTTTCAATGTTATTTACCCACTCCACTCCACTCAACACTAAACAATAAACATTACAGCTTCCTTATTTCATCAAATATTTAAACCCACTCTTCCTCCCTCATTTCCCCCCTCTCTCTCTCTTTCTCTGTCTGTATCCTTCTTTTCTCAATGCAAAGCGTTTTCGACGGCTGATCAATACCATATTAAGGTGCAGTCTATAAATATCTTCTTCCTTTAAACATTTTTCTCTATTTCTGGTCATGAGCATTTCAACAAGCCTAAAGCGTAAGAAGCAGTTGCATTCTTTATTTTTCTTCAAAATATAAATATAACTCTGTTACCTTTCCATAATTTTTATTCCTCGCAAATATAACTGAAGCATTTATCTCGTCTTCACAAACAAGTGCGCGCACACGTATTGACCATAAGCGTCCAAGTTATTCAAGTATTATAAATGTGTCAGTATGTGCATGTGTGTGTGTGTGTGTGTGTGTGTGTGTGTGTGTGTGTGTGTGTGTGTGTGTGAGTGTGTGAAGGCACGTGGCTTAGTGGTTAGGGTCATTCGGCTCACGAACGTCGATTTCCAGCGACGCGTTGTCTCTTTGAGCAAGACACATTATTTCACGTTGTCCCAGTTTTACTCAGCTAGCAAAATTGAGCTGTACCTGTATTTAGAAGGGGGCCAGCCTTGTCACATTCTGTGTCGCACCGAATCTTCCCTAAGGCTACGCGTGTCTGCGGAGTGCTCAGCCACTTAGATGTTAATTTCACGATCAGGCTGTTCCGCTGATCGGGTCAACTAGAGCACTCGTCATCATAACCGAATGAGGGACAGTTCATGTCTACTATATAAATGCGAGTGTATGTGGTTATGTATGTATGTTTAGTCCCAAAAGGCTCGGAAACGATACATTCTCGAGAAGCTATTTTGCGAAGGCCACACCCTTTCCCCCCCCCCCCTGTGCCTTGAACAATTGTTTCATATAGTTTACATCGAAATTACTCGTTCTGGTCAAAAGATCCTGATAACTTTTGTACGTTTCATACACTTATTTTCTTGTCTGTTCGATTTTCAAGTGCACTTGTCTGTTACTCTCGCTGCTTAGATGTATTGCGGGCACCGTACCCACCAAGCGCCGAAATTCCACTGATTTCTCGTCGACAACTGATAAAGAAATTACACTTGTACCCGTCAGTTTGTTCTGTGGTTTTGTTTACCTGTACATTTCTTTGTAGTCCTTCTATGTTGGTGCTTCCAGTATTTTTGTAAAGCAACTCGGCTTTTCCCTACAACTTAATGTGTGTATGTGTGCGTGCGCGCGCATGTCTGTGCCTTTGTCTGTCTTTGTGTGAGTGTGTATGTATATGATATCGTCTACGTCTCTGCATGAATATATGTATATAAGGTTGAATGTACGACAGTTATATGTTAATATATATTCATACATTCACACAAAAACACATTCACCATTACTGTTCTCAACTATGCTTACACCAATATATAAAGCTACACAGTCATCAAAATATACGTAAATAAATATGCACGCAAGTATGGTTAATATGTGTGTGTGTCTGTGTGTGCGTTAGCGTACGCCTTTTGTATGCATGTGTGTGTATGTATCTATGTGTGTGTCTTTAATCTTGTGGTGTATTCATACCACAAATCTCTCGAGTATTTCTAAATATACAAATAATGAAATTTATTTCTAATCTCATTTTAAGCTCTTTGTCTCATGTGTATGAGTGTGTGCTGTTTACATATATGTTCGATGTTTACCAGGATGAATTTTTTATTTATTTATTCACCTTAGATTCAATCTTATAAACGCTCTCTTACCGAGATAGCATCACTTCGATCGTCAAACATTACGGTTCGAAATACACATCTGCAAAGCATCCACAGCAGTAACCATGTTGCATTTACCAAAATCGACTCAAAGGGTCAGTATACCGAGCATCGCTTACTCCATCTGACTATTGGGACCATATTAGGAGCTTTATGACGTGTAGGAACACCTTATTTCGTTATTAATATTTACGTACCAACTTCCAGAAATGTGTTTGGTATGTAAAATTGGTGTGTCCAATAAGGTTACACCGCTGTATTTAGTGGTTATTTAAGCTGTGAGTTCGTGGATGGTTAATAAGTTGGATGGCTGCTTATGAAGGAGCAAAAACGGTCAATATACAGTTTGAGACCCCTTAACGAAAGCAAAAGGAAAAAAAAAACCCAGCCTACCAGGTGTAAAAAAAATGTGTATAAAACGAATTTGCGCAAACGAACGGGGTGGGTTGGGGCGGAGAGGACTTTCGGAAAATTCACAAGATCCAATTTTTCCATCGTAACTTTCAGGAATGGGCCTATATGTCATATTTCAGAAGATTTTGCGGTCAATATACAGTTTGAGACCATTTCACGGAGGAAAAAAAAACGACTTACCAGTTGTAAAAAATGTATAGAAAACGAATATAAAATGAAATAGGATGAAATTTTACAGAAACGCCTTTCAAACAGCATATATTACGATTATAAAGAAATTTGTGAAGAAAATGTTTCACGAAAGGGTGTGGAGAGGACTGTCGGAAAGTTCACTCGATCCGTTATTTTTTTTTTACCCCTCATAACTTTCAGGATCTAGTTTAGCACCCGGTCACCAAAATGTAAAAGAGAACAATCTAGTAGGTGTACAAAAACGTGTAGAAAACGAATATGAAAACAAAAATTTTCGCAAATGAATGTGGTGGGGTGGGGAGAGGACTTTCGGAAAATTCACACGATCCAATTTTTTCTCTCATAACTTTCAGGAAAATGGATATCTTTTAATGAAATTTTACTGAAACATCTTTCAAACGGCATAGATTATGATTGTAAAGAAATCTATGGAGAAAATGTTTTCCTGAAAGTTATGAGGGAAAAAATCGGATGGTGTGAATTTTCCGAAAGTCCTCTCCCCACCCACCCCCATTCGGTTGCACGAATTTTTGTTTTCATATTCGTTCTCTACATGCTTTTGTTTTTTTACACCAACTAGACTGTTTTTCGCCCCCTTTTGGTGACCGGGCGCTAAACTAGATACTGAAAGTTATGAGGGGAAAAAAACGGATCGTATAAACTTTCCGACAGTCCTCTCCCCACCCTTACGGAAACATTTTCCCCACAAATTTCTTTATAATTGTAATCTTATACTATTTCAAAGGTGTTTCTGTAAAATTTCATTAAAAGATATTCATTTTCCTGGAAGTGATGAGGAAAAAAAATACGGATTGTGTGAATCTTCCGAAATCCTTTCCTTAACCCCTTCGGAAAACATTTTTCCCAGAAGTTTCTTTATAATCGTAATTTGTGCCATTTGAACGGTATTTCTGTAACATTTCATTAATATATATCCATTGTCCTGAAAGTTATGAGGGGAAAAATCGGAACTTGTGAATTTTCCGAAAGTCCTCTCTCCATTCGTTGGCGCAATTTTTTTTTATATTCGTTTTCTGTACATTTTTTTACATCTGGTAGGTCGTTTGTTTTTACTTCGTGAAATGGTCTCAAACTATATATTGACCGCAAAATCTCCTGAAATATGACACATAGGCCCATTACCCATTTTCATCTGCGATTTCATTGTTGTTTACATCAGGCATCTAGGATACGAAACGTCGTAACGAAATTAGTGCTAGCTTTGATTTCTATACAATATCCACAGTGATAACCTTAACAAGTCATATCAAGAACATTATAGGCCCTCGAGTAAATCAGTGCATCGAGTCCTATTGTATTTATTTATTTATTTATTGATAGCAAGCCACAGCACAGATCAAAATTGGACTCCGAAATCTGTGAAGCCTCTGGGTAAATCAGTGCACTGGGCCCTATAGTATATTTATTAGCAAAAAGCCACAGCACACACAGATCAGAATCGGGCTTCCAGATTCGTGAGGCCTCCGAGAAACTTCCAAGTGTGCCCGTGTCTTGAGACGGCATTACTTATGGTCTACTTAGGGTCCATTGTTATCACTGTATAGGATGAGAACAAGGAAATTCTACTGCTTATTCCGATTGATGTCGAGCTCAGGGACAAGGGACATCATCGACCTGCAATAGCTTGGAATATTATTGACAAATCTAAGGCGGCGAGTTGGTAGAATCGTTAACATGCCGGACAAAATGCTTCGCGGCATTTTGTTCATCTTTACGTTCTAAGTTCAAATCCGCCGAGGTCGACTTTACCTTTTATCTTTTCGGGGTTGATAAAATAAGTACCAGTTGAATACTGGGGTTGTTATAATCAACTTACTCCTTCCCCCGAACTTGTTATCCTTGTGTCAAGTTTGAAACCAATATTACTGTCAGATCAATTACATATTCTGATCATTTGTTTAACATTAGATGTTGTTTATCTAGATAGTGAAACAACTAGCGATATCGTCCCTCAACAGAAAATCGGAGCTGTTCTCAAAAGGCAGACATCATCATAAGCATCATCAACAGCATAAACATTTTCTATACGCTCTAAGCTATGCTGGAAAGAAACGTTAAACGCTGGAGTGCAGGATAAAAAGACATTTGTCAACGATTACAGCATTGCTGCTTCTTACAGTGGTAAATTTTGCCACTTTTAACTGCGTATAGGCGTATAATTTGAGAGGAGGTATACACGCACGCTCACATTTATAACAGAAGAGAATATTTGGAGTGCACTATCCATGAATTTCGTCGTTATAATTTCCTCATACGTCTCATGTTCTCCAATATTCATGAAAACATTTTACTGCTTTTTGACTAATTATATGAGTTATGTTCAAAGACGTCGTATATATATATATATATATATATATATATATATATATATATATATATATATATATATATATATATATATATATATATTCTCGTCTACGTTTGTTTGCAATGTCCTGTACCCAGATATGCACCTATACATACAGGTGGATGTCGGTATGCACATACCTGTACGTATATATGCATTTACTTTTGTTTTTATATATATATATATATATATGTCGTATATATATATATATATATATATATATATATATATATATGTGTGTGTGTGTGTGTGTATGTATGTATATCTATATGTGTGTGTCTTTGTGGCGGTCTTTGTCCTCCATCATTGCTTGGCAGTTGGTGCTGCTGTGTTTACGTTCCCGTGGTTCGGCAAAAAAAAAAAGGCGATAGAATTAGAACCAGGCTTACAAAAAGGAAAAAAGGACTGGGATTGATAAATTCTAGGCGGTGTCCCAGCATGGCCGCAGTCTAATGACTGATACAAGCAAAAGATAAAAGGTACATACATACACACACACATAGACACACAATACATATACAAATAATTCTAATGTGTATAGTGAACTCACAGATACACACATATACATACACACTCAAACACTCACACACACACACACACACACACACACAGATAAATACGCACGCACACACACACACACACACATATGAAGGGGGTGGTATTCTTATTTTTTTTATCTATTTCTGTAACTATATCTGTTGTGAGCTAAAGCTAAATTTATTGTCTGTTTTTCAACATTCCACAAATATATTTGACCTCTAAAATTATACGGACATTCTTTTCAAGTTCTGATAGAAGATGACAGATGACAATTATGACACCTCCAAAACTGATACGATTCCTTCATCATTCCTCATCCACCGCCTCCAATTATCACAACATCACAACATTCTGTCCACCCCCACATTTCCCTGTTACAATAAATAACAGCGAAGAATTCAATAATGTCAGTGTTTCTCCAATGATAAGGATAAGGACCAAATAATTTTATTATTATTATTATTATTATTATTATTATTATTATTATTATTATCATCATCATCATCATCATCATCATTAAGGCGGCGAGCTGGCAGAATCGTTAGCATGCCGGGCAAAATGCTTAGAGGTACTTCCCCTTCCTTACATTTTGGGTTCAAATTCCGCCGAGATCGACTTGGCCGTCCATCCTTTCGGTGTCGATAAATTAAGTACCTCTGAAACACTGGGGTCGATTTAATCGACTAGTCCCCTCCCCCAAAATTTCAGGCCTTGTGCCTACAGTAGAAAGGATTATTATTATTATTATTATTATTATTCTGATAAATTTGAAAGCGGATGGACGTGTCTCCCGAAGCTCTGTAAGTTGTTGCCGTTTTTACCCGGAAATCTTTTGAAATCTGTTTTAAATTTTATATATTGTTGTAGCCAAGCCGACTAGGTTCTTGCGGAGCTAGTCGGTTAGGCGAGATTTCCCCCATTTAGGGGTGAATTCTTCGTTTGAAAAACTTCCATTTTCACATTTCACACGTATCATATCTGAAAAATGTCGGAAAAAAAAATAACAAGCTGTTCTCTTCTCTCTGCATCACTCCCCGACAAAAAGAATGACGGGTCAAGTCTTTTTTCACCCCGCCCAGTTAATGCCATAAAAGGCAAAATGCCAGTGAAAAGAGCAGCCAGCTGTTCTCTTCTCTCTGCATCACTCCCCGACAAAAAGAATGACAGGTCAAGTCACATTCCACCTCGCCCAGCTGACGTCATAGTGGACAGTGTTCCTGATTCAGGTCTGTTTAACAGACTCTCTGCTGCTGACTTCCCAGCCCTCACCTCCACCATTGCTTCTACACCGGAGAGGGAGGAGGAAAAAAAGAACAAAGAAAACAAAGTAAACAACACGAGCAACAGTACCAAGACCACAACCAGTAGCCATTGTAACGGTTTCGCCTCCGCAGCTAAGCAGAGCTCAGAAGAAATCCAAGTGACAATGGCAGAAATAAAGAATGCCAAGGAATTGTTAAGAAGGGATGGCAATAATGTCTTCCTTAACACTCCACAAGCATTAATACAATCAACGAAAAGAAAAACAATAGTATACAAGGTACTCAATACAAAATACCAAAAGATGGAGAATGCTACTCCACAGAGATTGGAGTTAGCTCTAAAGCCGATATGGGGCCAAAAAAGCTTCGTAACCAAAGGGAAGCGCTTTGGAACAGTGGAAGTGCGCTTCCCAACGGAAGAGGATGCCATCCGGCACTCTACAACACCGTTAAAGGCGGAAGAATTATTACTCGTGCCGACATACCTTGGTCGACGTGTGACAGAAATAAAAATAAATCATGTGCCACCAGAACTGAACATCTCCTGGCTAGTGGCAGCTATGCTCTTCGACATTGAAGAGACTGCCACTATCCTAAAGGTGAACAGAGTAAAAGAAAAAAACTGGTTGCGCATGGAAATGCATCTCCTTGTTCAGATTGAACAAGATAGCATAAATACCATACCCGACGCCATAAACCTGCCGGATGGCAGTAGAATACACATTGCAGTAGAGGGGCGCAGACCAAAGTGCTACCTCTGCAGCAGTGAAAAACACCTAAAAAGAGACTGCCCCATCTACAAGCAAAGAATGGAGGCAGAGAAAAACAGAAAATTGCAGCAACAACAACAACAACCAAAAGCCTCCACACCACCAACACCATCACCACCAACACCATCACCACCAACACCATCATCACCAACACCATCACCACCAGCACCACGAAAAGCGACACCACCATCTCCATCCATCACCAAGCCAACACCAACACCAACACCAAGAACCTCCACACCAAAAAAGATAACAGAACCAGCAACAACAGAAATTGTAAAAGAATCTTCACCAGATCCGACAAACATTCCCTTTCCAGATCAGATCAGCTCGGATTGTGCGAACACTGATAGTGAAAAAGGGAAGTGGCAAACTGTACCACCAACAAAAAAACGAAAAAGAAAGACAAAAGAAACAATTGACAAAGAGGGGAGGCGCGAAAAAGGTGAGCTTCCCAACATCATCGGCAACAACAACACACACTCACAACAAATAGCAACACCTTCTCCACCGCAAACGCCAGCACTCACACACACCACAAACGTAACAGCCATCAACACAAAAAATGAACACTTATTAGACTTTCTAAAAAACAATACAAATGCAAACACCACAAATTTCATTATACCCCTACACAACGCACCACCAGCACACATACTCACACTAAAAATAACCCAAGAAAACTATAATAAAATAAAAGAAAAGTTTCCGAATGATGTTGGGTCGCTAGGGAGAAGCTTCTCCCAGAGCCTTTATCAAAATTTAGTGGAGACACCCACACGAAAACATAGGGGAGCCACCCCACCAGAAAACAGTAAGTAAAGCCTTTTCTCCTCTAATACTTTCCTTTTTAAAAAAAAAAAAAACATGGTAATTCTCAGAATCGGAAGCATAAATGTGAGAGGCCTCGGGTCGCCTTGGAAACAAGGTCACCTGTTGAACGACCTGAGGTCTTACAGTGTAGATGTAGCAGCCATTAGCGAAACCAGGCTCTCCAACCTGCAGGAACTCGCAGCCCTTTTTGGCGGGTACGAGATTTTCCTATCTCCGTGTCGGCCGGGAGCGGGCGGTGGAGGTACTGCGGTGCTATTTCGGAAAGGCCTATCCTTGAAAATAAGGGCAGTCTTCCTGGATCCGGAAGGTAAGTTGGTGGTCCTGGACGTCGATAGTAGTGATGGCGCTGCTTTCAGACTGCTGGCTGCCTACGCTCCGACAGGAGCAGGGCAGTCGGATTATTTCAAACGTCTGGAGGTTTTCCTAGGTACTTCTCGCACTTTAGTGCTAGTTGGGGACTGGAACGCTGTCCTAGACGAACGTATCGATAGGGTGGGTGCGGGAGCATCTAATAGGAAAGGGGGATGCAAGAGCCTCGCCAACCTGCTCAAACGCTTTCAGCTGTCCGACAGGTATCGACTAGACAACCCGAATGTGCTAATGTGGACTTGGACTAATCGCATCGGGTCGTCTAGATCGTACTTAGATAGATTTTTCTGTAGGCCAGCGGATAAGGATAGCATAGGGTGTCCACAATTCAACATAGTCGGCTACACGGACCACAAATTCGTGATCTGTACGGTCGACTTAGATAGGCTCCATAGACAAGGCCCCGGTTACTGGAAGCTAAACACGTCGACAACGGCGTGCAAAGCCTACATAGACCGGATTAGTTTATTAGTTAAGAGGGCTTTAACCGGGGCAATCATCAACAACAACTGGTAGTTCGCCCTGAAGCGGGCAATTAGAGCAGAATCAATTAGGTTTAGTAAGGCTCTAGCTGTAGAACGTAAGAAAACAGAGCGGGATTTAGTTAACAAACTAGACGAGGCTCTTGGGACAGGCATCGCAACCGACGTGTTAGCAGCGAAGTTGGCCCTCGACCAACACTTTGATGCCAAGCATGAAGGCTGCGTTGTCAGAGCTAAAGCACTTTCGGTAAGCGGGGAGGGGACTAAGGCCGCTCGATGGGCCCGCGTGGTTGAGGCGAAGCGTGGCAACAGAGCGACCATTCGGTCTTTGGTGGACCAGAACGACTGCGAGATTTCGGGACCGAAGCAGATGTGTTCGGCCTTTCAGCAGCACTTTGCTCAATTGTTCGGGACAAACGGTAGGACGGACGACGGAACAGATTTCGGTGTGTACCTAGACGGCCTGCCGCAACTCTCGACCAGCGAGGCCGAGTGCTGCGAAGGACCGATATCTGCCTGGGAAGTACGGGAAGCGATGAAAGGCTGCACGAGAGGTAGATCGCCGGGTTTGGATGGTCTGCCTTACGAGCTTTATACGTCAATGCCAGACTTGTTTGCGGGCGTCTTGGCAAACGTCTACTGCAACTGGCAACAAAACGGGAGAATTCCTGCTTTTGTTTGTCGGGGAGTGGTGGCTTTGCTAAGAAAGGACCCAAACAAGGGGGACATTATTTGGGAACTTTAGGCCCATCACTCTGCTCAACACAGAGTTGAAGATCTTGGCCAAGGTGCTAGCCAAGAGATTGGCGCCTGTCGTGGGCAAACTGATCGGCAAGGCGCAGACATGCGCTGTGCCGACCAGGTCTATCCACGACAACCTCCATCTCATGCGCTACATCATAGAGAGAGTGGGTAACGAAGCTGGCGCGGGTGGGGCTTTGATCAATTTAGATCAGTCTAAAGCCTTCGATAGGGTCGACCATCGATACCTGGCAGCTGTTCTCAAGGCAGCTGGTTTCGGTCCGGTCTTCCGCGGGTGGATAGCTGCTTTATACAGCGGCATCTGCTCGGTCATACGGGTGAACGGCCATCTATCGGAACCGTTCAACATCTCGCGTTCGGTTCGCCAAGGGTGTCCTCTCTCCTCCCTTCTGTATGTATTGACTCTCGAGCCATTACTGCGGAAGTTAGAGGCTTTGAGGGGCGTCCCGCGTGATCTGGGATGTGGAAGGAGCGTGTCTGCCTATGCCGACGACGTCACCGTGATGGTGTCGAGCCACAGGCATATTGACCTGATTGGCGAGACACTAAACGAGTATGAAGCGGTGACAGGTGCGAAAATTAACGCGGAAAAGTCAATGGGCTTGCAACTAGGCACCTGGAGGGGCAAGTCCATGCCGTCCAACAGCGTCGTAGGGCGCTGGACAGACGGACCCGTTAAACTGCTCGGGGTCTGGTTCGGTCCGGACCTCCAGTTGGAGAAAAACTGGGAAGAAGTGACGAACAGGGTGGCCAACCTCACCCAGAAATGGGCTGAGAGGAAGCTCTCCTTGAAAGGTCGAGCGGAGGTGGCGAATGCGTACATCGCATCCGTCATCTATTACCGTTTGACCGTCGTCCCTTGTCCCGACCGCTGGTTAACCAAGATAGTACGCTTGCTCTTCAACTTTTTGTGGAAGGGTCAGGTACCACTGGTCAGGCGCTCTATCTGCTGTCAACAGCCGCTGAACGGAGGCCTTGGCATGCCGTGGTTGCTGATGCGCAAACATGCGCTCAGGCTACGACATCTCAGGCGCTTCCTGGACGGTGAACAGGTGTGGTCGCCTTTCGTCAGACGCGATTTTCCGCAGCTCGTTTCTTTAACAGAGCTGCAATCCTGGATCAAACGTAGACCGAGAAAGGGCGCTTATCACCTCGAATGCCGCCAAGCTCTCACCGCCCTCAGTCAGGCGGGCAGTGCGATCGGTAGTAGATCCACTCTAGCTTTCTATAGAGGGTTAGTGGGAGAAAAGTGCGACGACGTTCTCGGGGAAACTCTAGGCGTCGAGGATAATCAGCTAAGCAGTCTGTTCAGGAGAACTTTCGGGCCGGGGCCCATGGATAATTTCCAAAGGTCCCTCGCCTGGCAGTGCTACCGAGGTGCGCTACCTGTTCGAGATAAACTCTACCGACATGGAAGTGCCGTCAACCGGGCCTGCCCGAGGTGCGCTCAGGACGACGAAACCGTTCTGCACGCACTCGTCCAGTGCCCGAGCATTGCTGACCTGTGGGTCTATATCGAACAGCTACTGTCACGTGTAGGACGGATCCGGCTATCAGCTGGATCCATCGTGAGAATTGACCCGCCGACCTCCTTTAACCAGGAGGGCAAGGCAATTTTCCTATGCCTAGTGGCTGTAGCGAAAGAGGTGATATGGTGGACCCGTTTGAAAGGGTTAAAGACAGACACTTTCCTCTTTGGCCAAGGCCTCATCAACTTTTTCAAGTTCCACTTGAAAAGGAAGATGAGAGTAGAGAGGTAAGTGCTGTCTCATAGCAAATTCGTTGAAAGATGGGTGACTGTTGGAAAAATGGCCAGTATAAACGGACCAATTCTGAGAATACACCTGTAAAAAAAAAAAAAAAAAAAAAAAAAGGAGAAAGGGCTCTTTACCCCTTTCTTATTTTTTCTGACCAGGCTCCCGTGGTTTTATGGGTTTTTCCACGTGTAACCTTTCCTTTTTCGAAGCGCCTCCCCCTTTGGGAGTTCTACTTATTCATTTATCTATTTATTTATCTATTTATTTATTATATCTTTCTCCGTTTTCTTCCTCTGTTTAGACGAACTTTGCTACCTTTTCGGACAAAACCTTTTGTAACCTTCGTCCTGTCTTTGTCCTTATATGTCTTTAATTGATATTAGCCCTTGTGGCCAATAAAACGAATTAATTATTATTATTATTATTATTATTATTATTATTATTATTATTATTATTATTATTATTATTATTATTATTATGCTGGATCGCTTCAATGTATAGCAACATCGGATCTATTTTAAAACGGGGGCCACATTTTTCATTAATGTTTTACGTAGTGTTTTTGGTACGGAAAGACTTTCAAACTTCGTATACTTATCTATTTTGTGTTATAGAACAGAAAAAATATTTTTGTATTCGAATTTATTTCATGTAAAAAATTGTTTTATTTCGATAATTTCAACCAATCACTGACAAGTATTCAGTTGTTTATATTTACTCCTTTGGCTGATTAAGCGATGTAAAGCGTATTTAATCTCCATACCTTCGTTTTATTTGCTTTTTTCATTTTAAATTTGCTTTAACCCTAACCCTAACCCTAAGGTTAGGGTTAAGGTTAATTGTTTCAGAATCGTTTGTTTATGTAGTCGGCACTGGCTGAATGGACGTCAGTGATTGGTTGAAATTACAGAAATACGACAACTTTAACATGGAATAAGTTATGGATTTCTTTTTTTTTTAAAGAAGACTAAGAGAAAAAGATGTTTTATATGACACATTCTACCAGTGTTCCAAGTTTCAAAGTGTTTCGTTAATGAAAAATGTGGCCCCCGTTTTAAAAAAGATCCGCAACATCTGTTAAGTGGTCAGAGTGAACGGTCACCCATCAGAGCCGTTCAACATCATGCACTCGGTCCGGCAAGTTTACCCCCTCTCGTCTCTCTTACATGTACTGACTCTCGAGCCACAACTACACAAATTGGAGGCGTTGAGAGGCATCCCGCGTGATCTAGGATGTGGGAGATGCGTGTCGGCATATGCCGACGACATTATCGTAGTGGTGTCGTATAATAAACACATAGAAATGATCGGTACCGCTCTCAGGGACTACAAGGCGGTTTCAGGAGCGACGATTAACCAGGAAAAATCAATGGGCTTGCGGCTCGGCATCTGGTGAAGAAAGTCCATGCTGTCCAACTGCGTCGTTGGGCACTGGACGGACGGACTGGTTAAATTGCTCGGAGTCTGGTTCAGTCTGAACCTCCAGATGGACAAAAACTGGAACAATGCAACGAGCAGGGGGACTGCTCTCACCCAGAAATGGACTGAGAGAAAGCTATCCCTGAAAGGTCTGGCAGAGGTGGTTAATGCGTATATCGCGTCCATCATCTATCGCTTGACCATCGTGCCTTGTTCTGGCCACTGTCTGATTACGCTGGAGCGTATACTCTTCTGCTTCTTATGGAAATGACTCGTCCCGATGGTCAGGTGGTCGATCTGCTGTCGATACCCGCAGAATGGTGGCCTGGGCATGCCGTAGTTGATGATGTGCAGACATGCGCTGAGGCTACATCTCCAGTGCTTTATTGACGGTGAACAGGTATGATCATCGTTCGCCAGACACGTATTTCCGCAGCTAGTTTCTTAAACGAAACTGCAGTCCTCGGTAAAACAGAGACGGTGGGGAGCATTTGGAAAGTCTAATGTCTTCAAGTGCTCAAAGCCCTCAACCAATCAATACTGCGATAGGTGGAACATTCACTTTAGCTTTTTATAGAGAATTAGTGGAGGAAAAGTGTGACGATGTTCTTGGGAGAGACCTTGGGCATCGAAGAAAGTCAACTAGTCGCTCTTTTCCGGGGAACTCTCGGCCCGGGACCGATGGATAATCTCCCAAAAATCTCTGGCTTGGCAGTGCTACCGATGAGCTTTGCCTGTTCAAGATAAACCTTACAGGCACAGAAGTACCGTCAGCCGTGCATGTCCGAGATGCACGCAGGACGACGAGACGGTCCTGCATGTTTTGAAGAGTGACTTACAAACGAGGGAATTCAAACCGAGGAAGGGAAATGCTTGAGCAGCTATCACGCAGAAAATTACGCAGTTATCACACAGAAAATTACATCAATATACCAAACTGAAACATTGGCAGAATATACCAAAATTTTCACTTCATTAAAATCTTTTTAAAAGTGTTAGTCAAACAGATGAGTTCCTATCTTTTCAGTAATTAGTTATCAGGGTTTACCCTCTATTACTGACAAATTCTGAATAGAATTACTATCAGTAACAAACTGCTTTTGTTAAATATTGTAGTGGATGTTTTATAAGCATAGCTGTCGAATAAGGACTAACATTTTCGGAGTGACTGTCAGTAACAAACCGCTTTTGTTGAATATTGTATTTAGACATTTCTAAACATCGTTATCTCATAAGGTCTACATGACATTGCACTGTTTCAAAGCAGGTAGTCATACTGGAGAAAAAAAAAGCCATAATTCTATTAATAATGAGAGAAATATTCAAAAGTTCAACATAGTTGAAAACGGCAGTAGCAATCCTAACTTATTTTAGATTTAGAACAGAAATAAAAAGTAAAACTAGAATTTTTTAAATAGTTGTTGAAGTCAACGAGCAAGAGTATATACAAGAACAAATGTCAATACTTTTGCGGTAAAAGGGGGGAAAGAGAGGTGGAAGAGGAAGCTGGGGACGAGTAAAGGGGAAGGAGGAGGAGAGGGAGAGCTGCTAAAAGAGAAAAAGTGTTGAAGTTTGGAGAAGATAATATCGGTTCATAACAGAATTTTTTCTCCAAATTAGTTGTATATTTATTTACAAGGATTAAAGAATATCCGTTCGCCAGGAATTAATCATTAAAATGTAGTGTAGATTTATTAATTAAAGTATAGGCGTTAAAGTAAAGTACGTTAAAGTAAAGTACGTTAAAGTAAAGTACGTTAACGAAAATATTGAGATGGATTAATAGAATAATGGGATCTTTTCTGTTTGGCTGCCACTTTTCAATTTCTTCAATTTTTGCTCCAGTTGATTTCATATTTGATGTGTTCATATTGTTTTATATGGTAATCATTGACAAGAGATTCATTTTCACCATAAATCAATAAATAAAAACTTAATATCTTTTAGATTTTCAAGTTTTGCTTATTTTAAAGCCAATCGAAAGCCACTGATATATAATTGTCTGTTTCCATAGTAACAAGCCGAGCTGTCATGAAGCTGCTTACCCACGTGGTCATTTTTCACTTATTAAATCTTAAAACACAGGTGGTCGTGAGCTGTGCTAAAAATAACAGTTAAATAGGCCTTAAATCACGTACAAATTATTTTTGCATAATCGTATGAATTCTCGTGTGTAGAATACAAATTCACCAAACATTTCTGAAAATTCCAACAGATAAATAGTTATGAGGAGTTATGGCGTGCATAAAGCAGAATTCTGCCAATGTTTCAGTTGACAACACATGCTGTCAGGCACAAAATGATAGCTCCCAAATCCCGTTTTCTGGTTGAATAAAAATTATCAAATTTTAAACCTCTGTTACTTTTTTAAAGATATTTTCTGGAAGAAGTGAATTGGCCCCTGAGATTCAACGTGGAAAATTACATCAATACACTAAATTTTAAAATTTTCACGGGTGCAACCAAATAGATAAACATCCAAATAATCTTTCAAAAAATATAGCGATTCCATCAAGCTGACAAGCTACAATGATGATAATGATGATGATGATGATGATGATGATGATGATGATGATGATGATGATGATGATGATGATGATGACGATGATGACGATGATGACGAGAAGGAGGGGGAGGATGGTGATGATGGTGATGGTGACATTCGCAGTGATGATGTTAATGTCAACATTAAAAGAATATATTGTTTACGGATTTGATTCAAAATTAATGATTCCAGGGGCTAGTTTATAGGATGCCATTAAAATGTAAGACTTTGTTGATAGCTTTATCAGCTTAAAAACAAAACGAAAAAAAAAGAAAAATCTTTATATATTTCTTTAGAAAACTAAGAATGGAACTGAAATCAAATCCTTATTAGCTAGCCTCCAGTTGAAATATAGTGGCTGTATCAGACACGTATGAGGAAGATGTGTTGAGATTTTTCTTTCGCCGATATACATTTCAACATTGGTTTTGTGTTTTCTTTTTATAGGCTGAGTGATTGGAAAGATTGGTTGTATAGTAAGGAACACTGAGACCGTGTGAATGATGTAGGAGGAGATATTGTCAGTGTATTGGAATAAAAACAATCTGAGCTGCAAAAATTAAACATTTGAAGAGAGATAAAGAATAGGAAAGGTTTAAGGATAGAGATACATATATAAAAGCAAAAGCGACAAAATATAAAGTAGAATACTTTTATGTACAATTTTAAGATCACTAAACGCCATTGAAAACCTCGTTGAGTTAAAAGTAGTCGGATGTGAGGTTTAACTATAGAAATGAGGCTCACTTTACGTTGGTGGTTAATGTAAAAAAAGAGGCAGAAACAACAATCTCCACCACTTTATCTACAGAAAGTATATCAGGGTGGCCCGTCTTCTACAAGAATATTGAAATTCAGTGTAAAGCCGGCTCTTATTGATGACTATATCCGTTTTGTATATATTTTCAGGGAGACAGAATTGCGTTTACTGTAAAACAACTCAGATTTAAATATTTAAATCTGTTAATTTTGGATGATCAAAGAAGATGAAAGAATTCGGGGAGCTCTTAAGTCATGCTGTCTCTTAACAAAAGATATTGAGCATTAAACAGGGTAGAAACTACAGCAGAATATCTTTATCTTTAACAATTTCCGGACCTGCAAACGGAGAAGAACTAGGACGAAATTACGAGTAGGGTGGCCACTCTCTACCGGCAATGGTCCGAGAGGAAGCTGTCCCTAAAAGGTCGGGCAGAGGTGGCGAACGCGTACATCGCATCCGTCATCAACTACCGCCTGACCGTCGATTCCTTTCGATCGTTGTCCCTACTTTTGTTTTTTTTACTTTGTTTTCGCTCCCACACGAAAAAAAGAAAAGCTCTACATTGTATTTGTCCCATCTGTATTCAGCCCTGTGTGGCTAATAAAGAAAGTTATCTTTAACAATTTCAGTCACAGGACTGCAGCCATGCTGAAACACCATTTTGAAAGGCTTAGTCTGTCGCTTGGGTGGTTTGTATTGGTTGCGGCTGTGGTGTTGACTGCTGAACGGATAAATGAAAATATGTTTCTTGGGCTGCGTGTAGAAGTAACTGAAAAACATCCGCGAACATGTAATAGAAGATTTCATTATCGTACATAATGTCAAACTGCGCTTGCCTTTTACAAATAGCAACAACAATAATTACATACAGGGACAGGTATACTGCTTGGAGTTATTTGCACAAATACCTTGATTTTGTCTGATGTAGTAAGAATGGAGGCACGTATTGCTTCAGTTGCCTTAACATTCTGCATGGCAAGACACGAGACGTGTGAATGAGTTGGTCGCTCTCAATATCCTGCAAAGAGTGCGGGCTCCAAAAGCGATTTTATATGGGGTACAACAAGAACATTCTCGAAGATTGGCTCATGCGCTGTTATAACGCTAATTGGTTGCCTAATAGACTGATCACGTGAAACTAATGTGGTACAGTCGTGATGTACGACCAGTTGGTTACCTGACGGCTTCGTTTCGAAACACAGCTACAAGTCGAACATACAACCTCAGGACTTTTTTTTTTCAAGTCTGGTACTTAATCTATAAGTTTTCTTTTGCCGAACCGCTAATTTAAAAGGATGTAAACAAACCAACACCTATGTGAAGCAGTGGTGGGGAACAAATACAAAGAGACACGCACACACACACACACACACACGCACGCACACACACACACACGCGCGCGCACCATGGGTTTCTTTTAGTTTCTGTCTACCAAATCCACTCACAAGTCTTTGGTTGGCACGAGGCTACAGTAGAAGCTACTTGTGCCACGCGGTGCAATCGAGCCCAAGACCATCTAGTTGGAAAGCAAACTTCCAACCACACTGCCAAGGCTGCGCCTATATAGTAAAGAAAATTAACAAACTTTAAGATAAAGATGAAATAAATTAAAATTATTCTCACTATGTTTGGGGTGTCTATAATTAGATTGAAGTACATTGATTTTACTTCATAGGTGATGGACTGCAATTATGCACCAGATCCGATGGTTTCATTACAATTTTGATAAAAGTAGTGGTACCTAGAATTTGTAGATCTAAGCAAAAATACCTTGTGGTATTTAGTTACATTACTTTGCTCTCTGACGTTTATTTTTTCGGACAACATACAACCAACAGTGTTTCATTCGTGCAACTCTTCAGGTGTAGTGTCTCTCATTTCCATAGTTGTGCATTGTTCTGCAGCTATCCATTATTGAACAGCTTGCCAGGCCATCGTGTAAAGATGATGTATATAAGCTTTCTGTCAATTATGTTGGCTTTAGTTCACTGCTTGTACTTACGTTATCTGTTCTGGAAAGATAAAAAGAGAAGTTGACTTTGGGATCTGAACATAGTCCATAAAGGAACAACTAAACACTATAAAACATTGCTTTTGTCTACGACACTGCCTATTCTGTCAAATCACAGCCTTACTCTTCCTGACTACGAATACTGCTGAGGTCGATTTACCTTTCATCCTACGAAATTGATACTCTTAGGTTTTATATACATATATAAATGGGATGGTGATGGCATGAATCTCTTAGATTGTAATGTAAGTCTGCTTGATCCGGAGCTAAACAGCTACAAAAGAAACAATAAACTTACAGTTTAAAAAATGCCATCAATTTTAATATCTGATTTTAGAAAGTAAATCAGACACACAAGCAATGATATTTTTTTTCAAAGTATGTTAATGAATGGTTTTAAGATATTTATTTCCACTGAAGAATATGTAATTTGGGAACGTATTTACATCATGACTCCAACTTTAATCTAAAATTGCAACAGATTTGCATGTTAATCTTTTAGAACACTATATTTAGAAACTAGTTCACTATGTCATATAAAGATGGCAGTTTTTAAAATGTTTTTGAAAGGAAATTTTTTCTACTAATACATTTTTGATGTTTTTCCAATTTCCCTCTAGATTTTGACAGTCTAATCGGTGTTTCTTTCCACTATTTTATATTCTGTGTTTTTAAGAATTCATTCAAAGTTCAGAAAAAAAAAAAAAAAAGACACATGTATTGATTGATTAAAAAATATATGATGAAATACTATGTATGATGTCGTCAGCTTCAGCTTATACAAGGTGGATGGATGGAAACATGATATAGAAGCACTTTCTTTTTAAGTTGTGATACTGACAAGCAGTAATTCCTGAATTTAACTCTTCTTTGCCACTTTTCTTGAAGTTGTGCCTGATATATGGAAGGATATAACTGACAGCTTTATTCAACTTTAGTGACACCTTACCTATTTCTCCCATTATTCTAACTAGGACAAATATAAATGTTAACTTTCTTCCAAAGTAGCTGTGTTAAAGAGGCAAGCTGGCAGAATCGCTTGGACGTCAAACAAAATATTTAGCAGTATTACATTCTGAGCTCAAATTCCACTGAGGTTGACTTTGCCTTTTATTCTTTCAGGATTGATAAAATAAGTCTCAGCTGAGCACTGGAATCAGTGTAAACAATTTACCCCTCCCCTCAAAATTACTGTCCTTGTGGCAAAATTTCAAAGAATCATGTCCATTAATTTACTACCTACTTAGTTGCTTCATTCAAGACAATCTCTTTGTAGCAGTTGACAATCATACTGTTGCTCCAGTTATTATTGATAACACCTCTCTCTCTCTCACCCTCTCTCTCTCTACCATGTTATTGACAATGTGACTGACATTACATATACTGCTTTGCTGGATATTTCCAGTATTTCAGCAACTATCCCTGATGGCCAAGCTATTTTCTGTGTCTTCATATCCTTAATGGTTCCTTTGGTCTTATAGCAGTAAACCTTAGTAAAATCTTACTGGGGTTAACTTTACATTTCATGTTTCTTGAAGTGCCAATATAGAAAATAAAGTATTTTTATTGATTTCATTCACTTAATATATTTGATCAACTGAACTAACCATAAATGGATGAACATTCCACAGACATTGTATGTCCTTAAAACAATTCTTGGGCAAAATCAGCATGATCAGGCTGGGCCTTTCATCTACTCAATTGGCATCCTTACAGTCTCCATCAACCAAATTTTACTCACAGAGAAAAAATTTACCCATTCAGTGGTGTCAGAACTGGGGCTCATGCTGTGCTAGTTATCTCAGACCAGTTTAACTGACCATTTCTTTCCTTCACAATTCTGGCCTTGAATCAACCTTAGGTGGTGAGCTGCCAAAATTGTTTGAGAGTCAGAAAAAAAACCTTGCAATATTTCTTTCGACACTTTATGTTTTGGTGCCTTTCATTCGTCTAGGGTTGATGAAATAAAGTACCAGTCAAGTGCTAGGCTCAATGGTATCAGTTAACCAGCTTCCCTTAAAACTGCTGGTATTGTGTCTTAATTAGAAAAATCATTTTACTTGTTAAAGGGACCACATTAGTTAACATCATGACACATGTGGCACTTATAAGTTTGTTTACAAAATGTTCCCATATTAGTTTACACACACACACACACACACACACACACACACACACACACACACACACAGACACAGACACACACACACACACACACACACACACACACACAATTCTCTTGGTCCCTAGGGCTTATAAAACTGTTTACTCATATCCCATAGTGTATAACTGATAGAGTTCACAACATTTCTCCTGAATGAGATGCTGGTCTGTTGCAGGGTCAAATACCAACAATTTTCCAGGAAAGGGACAAGTTCATTACCTCAACTCTAGTGCCCAACTGGGACTTATTTTATCGACCCTGAAGAGATGGAAAGCAAAGCTGACTTCGGTAGGGTTTGGAATTAGAATGTAAGGAACTGGAAGAAACTCTGCTAAGCTTTTTTTCTGACACACTAAAGACTCTGCTAGCTCACTGCTTAGCTTCAGATATTCCTTTCTACTGTAGGCACAAGGCCTGAAATTTTGGGGGAGGGGGCTAGATGCTTACATCAGCCCCTGTGCTTGACTGCTACTTATTTTAGCAATCCCAAGATGATAAAAGGCAAAGTCGACCTTGGGTGGAATTTGAACTCAGGATGTAAAAGAAAAGCAAAATGCTACTAAGTATTTTGTTTGGTGTGCTAATGATTCAGCCGAAGCTCTCCGTCAACTTCGAGATACCTCATTCTACCGCCCTCTGCCCTCCGACCCCACGCCCAGCAACCAACAGACTGTGTCCTCCACTATCCATGACCTCATCCTCTCCTCCTGTCTCCCCGCCACCGCCTCCAACCTTATTGTTCGCACCCCACGCACCCCCACCATTTACTTCCTCCCCAAGATCCATAAACCGAACAACCCTGGCCGCCCCATCGTCTCCGCCTGCAACTGCCCCACCGAGCTTATCTCAAAATACCTAGACCGTGTCCTCGCCCCCCTAGTGGCTTCTCTCCCTTCCCACATTCATGACACTAACCACGCGCTTCGTCTATTCAACTCTTTCTCTTTCCCTCCCGGCCCTTCTAAGCTTCTCTTCACTCTAGACATCCAGAGCCTCTATACAGTGATCCCTCACGACGAGGGGCTGCGTGCCCTGAAGTTTTTTCTAGACCAACGCCCCAACCCACAACCCGACACCTCCACACTCATTCGTCTGGCCGAACTTGTCCTATCTCTCAACTGCTTCTCGTTCGCGGGAGATATCTACCAGCACGAATCGGGAGTGGCCATGGGGACGAGAATGGGCCCCAACTACGCGAACCTCTTCGTTGGTTATGTTGAGGCCCAAATATTCTCCAGTTTTACTGGTCCTACTCCCGAACTATACGGTCGGTATATCGACGACTGTATCGGTGCCACCTCACTCTCCCGCGAACATCTTGACTCGTTCCTCTCTTTCGTTCAATCTTTCCATCCTGCCCTCCACTTCTCCTGTACTGTCTCTGACACCTCTGTCCCCTTTCTCGACATTTCGGTCAGCATCCTCCACTCCGCCCTTAGCACCTCCATCCACTACAAACACACAGACTCACACTCCTATCTCAACTTCTCCTCCTCCCACCCTAGACACACAAAACTTTCCATCCCCTATTCCCAATTCCTCCGTCTACGCAGACTTTGTAGCGACAGCCATGACTTTGAGACTCAGTCTCAACTCATGGCTCACCACTTTAGCCTGCGTGGATATCCACCCACCACCATCCACACCGCCCTTGCCAGAGCACGTTCTGTGGACCGTGCATCTGCTCTCTCCCCCCGAACCCGCCCTGCCGTTTCCCGCCTCACTTTTCCCCTCACCTACCATCCCACCACCCTACCCCTCCAACGCTCCATTCTCCGAGCTTTTCGGCGCCTCCAGTCCGACCCCTCCACCTCCCACATCTTCCCTAATCGACCCCTCCCCTCCTTCAAACGAGCCCACAACCTACGGGACATCTTGGTCCACAGCTTCTTCCCCAACCCAACCTCCCAACCTGGCTCGTTCCCCTGCTCCCGCCCACGCTGCCGCACTTGCCCTTACCTCTCCAACACCACCCTCCTCACCAGCACCCATCACCGACCCTATCACATCACCGACTCCTTCACCTGCACTTCTACCAACCTCATCTATTGCCTCTCCTGCTCTCTCTGCCATTCTCTGTACATCGGACAAACGGGGCGCCGCCTGGCCGATCGATTCGCGGAACACCTCCGAGACATCAACGTTGACAATGACACCCCGGTGTCACGCCACTTCCGCTCTGCCGGCCACTCCTTGCAGCAACACCTGTCTGTGTTTGGATTGTCCATGCACAGGGGCCATCCGGACTCCCGTTTGCGCCGTGAACAGGGATTAATCTTCTCTCTCCGCTCCTTTGCGCCACATGGGCTCAACTCCCCTCCCCTCTTCATCTAACCCCCTCCTCCTGTCTCTCCCCCACCCTCCCTCCTACCACCCATCTCTCCCCATCCCCCACCCATCTCTCCCCATCCCCCACCCCCTCCTGCTCCGACTCCTACTTCTTTGTACGTCTCTTCACCTCTACTTCTCTTCACTCCTACTTCTCTTCACTCCAACTTCTCTTCCTACTTCTCTTCACCCCTACTCTTTCTCTCCTCCCTCTTACTCTCTCTCACTCTCTTCTCTCGTACTCCCCCCTCTCTCACTCTTACTCTCTCACCCTTACTCTCTCTCACTCTCTTTCTCCCCCCCATACCCCTCTTCCCTCTCACTCTCTTCCCCCCCATACCTACCTTCCCCCTCTTTCTCCCCCCATACCCACCTTCCCCCTCTCTCAATCCACCTTCCCTCTCTTATACCCACCCTCTCTCCTCTCTTCCTCGCTTTCTCTCCCCTCCCATACCCATCTTCCCCTCTCTTACATCCACCTTCCTCTTCCCCCTTCATAAGCTTATCCCACCACACCCCAACACACTCCTACTCTACCTTCCCACTCCACCCCATCCAATTCCTTACCTCTACCCCACCCTCAGCCTAACCCACACTCCACCCATGCCTTCCCCACCACCCAACACCCTCACATCACACCACACCAATACCCTCGCATCACACCACGCACACACTACAACTGACCAACTGCTTTCTCCCTTCCCCATTTTCACACTACATACGTCAAGATCACCAGCATTCTATCTCCCATACACAGCCCCTCGTTCTTCGATCACCGTTTGTTATCTCCCCCTTTTCTTAGCTCTCCTGAAAAAAGAATTTCTAACTTCCGGTCAGCCATTGTTAAGATCAGCCATTATTATGATTGACCGTTGACTGGACACTATTCAATTTTTTTTCTCCGTGTTTTTCTCCTTGTCTCCGTATTCTTTCTGTTGAAGAGCGTAGCTCGAAACGTCAAAGACTTTCCGTATTCCCGAGCGTCATACTAATACATCCTTTTGTTATTTACACCACCTGTCCTCGTCTGTTGTTGTTTTTTCGTACATTCTCCCATATATATATATATATATATATATATATATATATATATATATACATACATATATATACATACATACACACACACACACACACATATATATATATATATATATATATAGTAGAACCTTGCAGTACAAGTGCCCTATGGTTCAGGTAATTTGCTGTATCAACCGAGACTCGTGCAAATTTTTGTCTTGAAGTATGAGTGGAAATCTGCAGTATGAGAATACAAATTTTCCCATCTTTAAAGTAATTCAGTTAATAAAACCAGTTTACATATTTCTTTTGCATTTTGACAGAGTGTAAGTGCTCTGAGAGAAAAGTTGGATTTAAGAAGCATCAGATGTGGTGTGCAAGAGAGACGACTGCGCAGGTATGGTTATGTGTTGCGAATGGATGAAGACGGCTGTGTGAAAAAGTGTCAAACCCTAGTAATTGAGGGAACCTGTGGAAGAGGTAGACCCAGGAAAACCTGGGATGAGGTGGTGAAGCATGACTAGTGACCGGGACCTTTGGAGATATGCTGTGCTTGAGAAGACCCGACAAGCCAAGTGAGACCATAGCCCATGGCCTATGCCAGTGGGTGTAACGAGCCCATTTATGAATACCCCTCATTCATTGGACAATAAACCTTGCTCGCAAAGACCTATTGAAGCAAGTGAAATCATCATCATCGTTTAACGTCCGCTTTCCATGCTAGCATGGGTTGGACGATTTGACTGAGGACTGGTGAAACCGGATGGCAACACCAGGCTCCAGTCTGATTTGGCAGAGTTTCTACAGCTGGATGCCCTTCCTAACGCCAACCACTCAGAGAGTGTAGTGGGTGCTTTTACGTGTCACCCGCACGAAAACGGCCACGCTCGAAATGGTGTCTTTTATGTGCCACCCGCACAAGCCAGTCCAGGGGCACTGGCAACGATCTCGCTCGAAAATCCTACAGGAGCCAGTCAGGCGGTACTGGCAACGGCCACTCAAAATTGCTGACATGGCCGATGACAGTACCGCCTGATTGGCACTCATGCCAGTGGAACATTAAAAGCACATCCGAAAGTGGGGTGTAACCGACCCACTTATGAGTACCCCTCATTCATTGGACAATGAACTTTGCTTGTGAAGACCTATTGAGGCAAGTGTAAACAAACCAAAATCACTGACATGACCGACAGTACCACCTGATTAGTTCTCGTGCCAGTGAAATGTTAAAAGCACATTCAAGCATGATCATTGCCAAGGCCATGGATTGGCACCTGTGCAGGTAACACGTAAAAACACCTTTTGTGTGTGAGCATGGTCGTTGCCAAAACCGCCTGACTGGCTCTCGTGCTGGTGTCACATAAAAAGCACCCACTACACTCCCGGAGTGGTTGGCATTAGGAAGGGCATCCAGCTGTAGAAACTTTGCAAGACCAGATTGAGCCTGGTGCAGCCTCTGGCTCACCAGTCCTCAGTCAAACTGTCCAAGCCATGCCAGCATGGAAAGCAGGTGTTAAATGATGATGATGTGTATGCCATAAAGTCAATGTTCTTCTTTCATAGAGAGCGTGAAAACTATGTTTGTCTATATATATCATAGATAAAGAATGTGTGTTTGTGTTGATTGGCATACCATGACATTCGATATATGTGAATGTATTCTGTATGTGTGTATGCATATTCACATCATGGAAGCCATGTTTTTTTCATCAAGCAATAACAAACAAAGAGTGTGTTTAATCATTTTCATTAATAAATAGAGGTCCAAATATCACAAACATTTGTACTGCACTGCCGATGGTAAGTATGAAAATAAATACACAAAATAAATCAAGACAAAATATACTATTTCTGAGATATTTCGGGTACAAACAAGCATCTCTTGAGTTTCAGTATTATCAATATATATATATATATATATATATATATATATATATATATATATATATATATATATATATATATATATACACATATACATACATACATGCATATATATATACATATATATATATATATATATATACACATATATATATGTACATACACACACACACATATATATATAAACATATATATATATATACACATATATGTATCTATATATACATACATATATATACATATTCATACATATATATATACATATGTATATATTTATTTGACATATGATTGACCGTTGACTGAACACTATTCAATTTTTTTTCTCCGTGTTTTTCTCCTTGTCTCCGTATTCTTTCTGTTGAAGAGCGTAGCTCGAAATGTCAAAGACTTTCCGTATTCCCGAGCGTCATACTAATATATCCTTTTGTTATTTACACCACCTGTCCTCGTCTGTTGTTATTATTTGTATATTCTCCCATATATATACATGTATATATTTATTTGACATATATAAACACACGCATATAAATATACATTTATATATGTATATAATTATATGCATGCCCATATATATGCATATACATGTATACATATATATACATACACATTTATATACATGCATACATATATGTATATATGTACATACATACATACACACATGCATATGTATATACAGATATACAATGCATACATACACACACACACATATATATATATGTGCACACACATATATATACATTCTCGCACATAACACAGGTGCATATATACATATAATACACATAATCATAACAAACCTTAACCATTTTATGTCAGTTCGCTTGTATATCAATCCAGTCTGCCTGATGACAAAAACTTCATGACAATATATCACATAATCTTTATTCCACATGATATGTGTACACACAACCAACGCTGCTAATGACACTGACCACAACTGGGCAGAAGATTTCTCGTACCATTTTATTCAAACCCCATGATCATATTCATGTCAATACTCTCTTCATGTTGATATAAGCTGGATAATTTTGTCACTGCCAATTTGTTGATTCCATTGAGATATATTCTAATTTCTCAACACCTTTCTTTCTAAGTCTTCTTCGGGTTCCTAATATATCGTCTGGCTGGTTGGTTAACTGATTGGCTCTCCTCACAACCCTGGTCGGCAGGCAAGCAGCATTCACCCTTATCACATATCAAAACCATTTGCAGCCACGCCTCTTTCATTTCTGCTCATACATCATGATATTTTTTCTTAATATATTGAGCTGGTAGGCGTTGTAGAGAAGAGATAATAAACCCTTGCCTAGCCAAATGTGTATCCTTTTTCATATTATCAGTTTAGAACATGTCATTCCATTTATGTTGCTGTTTAGTCCAGAGTCAGTCTTGATCAAGGATACTTATGATCAAAGGCATTCCAGCTATGAAAATCTTTATTCATTTATTTATTTATCTATTTATTACTCTTTTACTTGTTTCAGTCATTTGACTGCGGCCATGCTAGAGCACTGCCTTTAGTCGAGCAAATCAACCCCAGGACTTATTCTTTGTAAGCCCAGTACTTATTCTATCGGTCTCTTTTGCCGAACCGCTAAGTTACAGGGACATAAACACACCAGTATCGGTTGTCAAGTGATGTTGGGGGGACAAGCAAAGACACACAAACATACATATATATATATATATGTATATATATATATATATATATATATATATATATATATATATATACATATATGCGATGGGCTTCTTTCAGTTTCTGTCTACCAAATCCACTCACAAAGGCTTTGGTCAGCCTGAGGCTATAGTAGAAGACACTTGCCCAAGGTTCCACACAGTGGGACTGAACCCAGAACCATGTGTTTGGTAAGCAATCTTCTTACCACACAGCCACTCCTGCGCCTATATTATTATTTATGTATTTATTTTAAACCAGGTATAATGTCTCCAAGACCAATCTCTAATATAGCCTTCTTTTCTGAAGATGGTGAATGTACTTTGAGAGGAAAAATGTAGCACTATTTCAGCAGGTTACGTGTCCACATGGAGACTCTCTCATAGGCTTATCTTTTAGCTATTGTGTTTCACTCACTGGACTGCAGCCATACTGGGGCACTGCCTTGTAATACATTTAGTTGACTGAATTGACCCCAGTACTTATTTTGTTTTAAAGACTGGCAGTTCATGGTTCTTACCGAACCACAGAGTCATCGCGACTTATGCAAACATAACCAACACCTGTTGTCAAGCAGTGGTGGAGAGACAAACACAAAGACACACATGCACACAAAAGTTGTGTATATGTATATATATATATATATATATATATATATATATATATATATATATACATATATATAGAGGACTGTCTTCTTTCAATTTCTGTCTATCAAAATCCTCTTGTAAGGCTTCAGTCAGCCTGGGTATAGAAGATACCTACTCAATGTGCTACAGAGTGGGATTGAATCCAGAACCATATGGTTAAGAACCAAACTTTTTACCACAAAGCCACACCTATACACACACATATATATACAGGAAAGTATTCTTTCAGTTTCCATCTATCAAATCTTCTTGCAAAGCTTTTATCAGCCTGGGGATGTAATAGAAGAGCCTTACCAAAGGTGTCACACAGCAGGATTGAACCCAGAACCATGCAGTCGGAAGCAAACTTTTTTTTACAACATAGCCATACCTATACATTCACCCACCCACACCCACTCACACACATATATATAAGAATAGTTGTCACACAAAAGGCACCTATGCATGTGACACAGAGAACGTATATACACACGTGTGTGTGTGTGTGTGTGTGTGTGTATGTTTGTGTGCATGTGAGTGTATGTGTTTGTATATATATATATATATGGCTGAAAGAGTAAATTATTTTAGTAGATTCAGAGATGGCTGAAACTAGTAAAATATTTACACACACACACATCTAATAAATTAAATAAGTAAAAGGATTTTCAGTCAGTTTCGACAATGAAAATTCCAGTGTATGTTTGCCCAAGCATATAGCAATATAAATCATAAACTGTATCATTCAATCTGCTATAATGAATCCATAAACACACATAAAACATCCAAGGGTAAATTTTTTTCTCCCTGAAGAAAATGCTCAGGTCATATAAATATAAATTTAATATTTACTGAGTATTAATTGAAACAGCTGTAAGTGAAGACGATTAATTTGCTGTTAATAATTCTTTCTTTATTGTCCACCAGGGCTGAAATTTGCTGTTAATAATAAACAACCATTAACTTCCCAATTTCCATTTTTTTTTTGTGTTCTTTTATATGAATATAAACTATATGTTTTTCATATATATACCTATTATTTTAAGGAAATTAATTCCCCCAAAATTATACTAGGTATTGAACCAGTATTTCCTTGGATGAAACCATCCCTTCATGAGGTTAACACAACCTCTAATCGAAGTATATATATATATATATATATATATAAATATATATATATATATATATATATATATATATATATATATATATATATGTATGTATGTATATATACTAGCTGGTGTACCTGGTAATTCCCGGGGATAAAGATACTCTATTGAAATGCCTTATTATTCTGATATAAGAAAGCAATTTTGTTGTAACTGCCACAAAAGGTGTATTTTCCGTCACAGAAAAGTACAAAAACTGTCAGCTGGAAGAGGGAGAGATTTTTGGAGGTTGGTGAGAGAGGTCATCGAAGGTTGTCGTTCACAGAAAAACTATTGTTTTACCATGACAAAAGCACTGTTGAAGTGGCAATTGAGGATTGAATCCATGCTATGCCTGCATGAAGCCACTACAAATATGTTGTGGAAAACAAATTATCTTCTGTCATGGAGAAAGTGTAACTGTAAAAATGCAGAATTATCAGAGTGATGGGCATTCAAAAAAGTATGTAGGTATAGAAATGTATGAATGAAGAGATTCAAATTAAGGAAGTGCAATAATAATGTTTAGCAGTTCAAAACTGTGAGTAGTGAAATGCAGAATTAGGTCGGTTGATCGTGAGAATCAAATATTGATCGCATTGCTAAAGACTGCAGGTGGTACGGGTTATTTCCCTTGGGTTGTTTAAATAAAATATTAGGAATATGTAGTAGACGGATCCATCGGCTGGGCCCTATTATCGATATTTTTCTACAATCTAAGTATGACGTGAGGTTTCCAGGCATGAGTTCTACTCACGTGTCAAATAAAGTAAAAAAAGTGATATTGTCTGCAAAAATTAGAAATTGGACACACAGATTTGAGGGTTACGTTTATTTAAGAGTGAATTTCACTAGAGTATAAATACCGATAATGGTGATACTTGAAAAAAAAAAAAAAAAAAAAAAATTGAACTTACAAATTTCTTGATAAGCAAGTGGTCATACTATTTATATCCTACAATGAACTACAGTACATTTGATTCACCTGCCATCATTGAAAAATGTTGAAAACACTTAAGTTCTATGCAATATTTTCTATAAGTATTTTGTTTTGTTCACTTTCTTTTCCATATGAATCGACCTTCATCTGCATATGCATGGATCATGGTGTACCTATGCATGTAGACACATGTGGATACATACATACAGAGATATGCAACTCTGTATATGTATGTGTGTGTGTGTGTGTACAGTGATAGATTCGAGGGTTTCATTTATCTATGAGATGATTTCTTAATTTTATCCGAGTGTAAATACCTATAATGGTGAAACACTTCTCAAATTCTCCGTAATATTTTCTATAAGTATTTCATTTTGTTCACTTTCTTTTTCATATGAATTGACCCTCGCTTGTGTGTGTATACACCTTGGTGTATCTATGCGCGTAGACATGTGTGGGTACATACCCACATATATAAATACATGCATAGATATGCGACTGTGTGTGTGTATGTACAGTGATAGATTCAAGGGTTTTGTTTATGAGTTGATTTCTTAATTTCACCTATAATGGTGATACTTAGAAAAAAAAAGTATAATTCAGTTCAATTGAAAAACATGAGTAAGCAACACTATAATTTGTGAAAAAGCTTATCTGCGTGCAGGGTATGCATTACCTATCTGATGCCCCTTTTTTTTTATTGCCTCTGTGACACTCAACATCTGAAGATCATATTTCACCACCTTATCCAACATCTTCCTGGGTTTGCCTCTTCCACAGGCCCTCTTCACAATTAGAGATTGGCACTTCTTTATGCAGCTGTCCTGAAATTTAAAATCTCATACATGCTTAACTATTGTTTGACCAGAGTTGACTGGTAGTGAAACAAGAATAAAAAAAGTAAAAAGTAAAAAGAAAAAACATACAACAGGCATTTGGAAAAAATAGTTTATTTCCATCATGCATACATTAGAACTTCCTAATGTGTTTCCCTGATGCTCTAACATATTATAAAACAAGTGACATTCAACTGAGTGTTTCTTTTGGGATAGTGAAGCCGTGGAATGTGTAGAATGCCAGTTCACCATTATCCACAAAGGCCCAGTTGATAGGTACTTGATCACTAAGTGACCTGGTAAGCTGGATAAAATCTGCCAAACTTGGAGGTTTGTCATCAAACCTGAAAAAAAAAGCAAAAACATCAGATAGTTGTTAATAATAATTAATTTGTTTTATTGGCCACAAGGGCTAATATCAATTAAAAACATATAAGGACAAAGACAGGACGAAGGTTACAAAAGGTTTTGTCCGAATAGGAAAGTTCGTCTAAACAGAGGAAGAAAACGGAGAAAGATATAATAAATAAATAGATAAATAAATAAGTAGAACTCCCAAAGGGGGAGGCGCTTCGAAAAAGGAAAGGTTACACGTGGAAAAACCCATAAAATCACGGGAGCCTGGTCAGAAAAAATAAGAAAGGGGTATAGAGCCATTTCTCCTTTTACATTACCAAGAACAACAACAATAATAATCCCTTCTACTATAGGCACAAGTCCTGAAATTTTGGGGGAGGGGTAAGTTGATTACATTGACCCCAGTAATCAACTGGTGCTTAATTTATTGACCCTGAAAGGATGAAAGCCGAAGTCGACCCTGGCAGAATTCGAACCCAGAACATAAAGATGAATGAAATGCCACTAAGCATTTTACATGGCATGCTAACAATTCTGCCACCTTGCTGCCTTGTAAATAATAATAATAATAATAATAATAATAATAATAATAATAATAGTAATAATAATAATAATGATAATGATAATAATAATAATGTATGTTTCACACTGTCTGAAATACACATGCACACAAATCTCTCTTCACTTTCTTTTCCTATGTTCTAAATCTTTGAAATGTAAAAGCTAATAAATATAAGGCAGTATCTCCAAGAAAGAGGTAATTCGGTATTATAATGAAAGGTCTAAAAGCATCAGCAGAGAAAGTAAATATTTAGAGAAAAATTTTCAAATCTAAGTCATTAGACAACATTTCTCCCTGAAAGTAAATTTTTGGTAGGCCCTCTAATGTTAGCATCCATTCGTAAGTTTAGATTTAAACTGACAGAAAATGGACTGACCTGCCCATTTCCATTGATCTCAAACCAAAAACAAGATTTTTCCTCCTTACCAAAGCTATTTTTGTGTCAAAGTTGAAGTGAACAAAAAAGTTGGTGTATTGAATATAAAAGTAATTGGAAATAAAGAGCTTGGATGAAAAATGTGACATAAATAATAGGCTGATAAGTAGGAGGCAACAAAGATGATAGAGATACATGAGGCAGGACGGGGGGGGGGGGGAAGTGGGTAGGTGGCCAAGTGCACAGTAAGTAGATATAGATAACAAAGATTTGGAATGAAGTGAGGGTGGAAATGTCTAAACAAGAACTTTCATAGTCAGTATTGATTAAACTCTGATATTCTTTATTTCTCAGTCCCCACAAACAAGACATCTATGTTTAATGCCCTAGGGGGTTATACTCTAAGCAAGTGGGTGGTCAAAACTTTTATAGGACCACACAAATCATGGATGAGATATGAGCCTATTTGGTCTTTAGATAGACATCATCACACTATTAAAATAATTCAACAATGCCGGGTGGTAAGCTATGTGTTGTTTGAGAGGAGGGGTGATTTGAGAATTGAATTGTTTGAAGAGGTGAATGGGTAGAATCGTGAAACAAGATGGGGTGGGGGAAGAAAGAAAGAAAGAAAAATAGGAAAAAAGGAACAAAACCTGATTATATTTTTTCTCTAGGGTTGAGCACACTTTTGTGGAATGTTCTAAATTCTAGTCCTAAAACCATTTCTATGTTTCATTATAATTTTCTTTTTTTTTTCCTCTCTTTTAAATTTGTCTGTGTTGTTTATTCCAGACACTTAACAAGAACATAAGTGGAATACAAATAAATAAATCAATTGGACAATTGAAAAGTTCACAATCTACAAGCGTAGACAAATGAAAAGAGACAAAAACAATCATTCCATTTTGTTGGCATCTGAAGGTGTCAATGTTAGTATAAGTCATAGTAAGACTGGGTACTCTGGCCAAGAAAAAAAAAGTATTAAGAGATTGATTACATAGTAAAAGCTTAGATCTTTATCAAATGTCAAAACAAATTACATGTTTTAATCATTATAATTTTATTTGTCATAAAAATAAAAATAAATCCCTTATTTTGTGACTTATTCATATCATCACCTCCTATATCTCAATGGCTGTATTAAACATAATTTAAGATCTACTATACTAACTGTCTTAACTGAAGCTTTCATGTAAACACTGTGACTGTCAAGGCCAGTATGACTGAAAGCTATTTAATAAGAGGAATAAACAGCCATTAAACTGCAAAAGGTTTAACATGAGTTATTGAGAAAATTATGATGTCAGAAAATAAACTGATCAGTGAAATTTCAGCCACCTATCCTGCTTTGAAAATATTATGTATTAATAGTCTCTCTATAGCATATTTCATACATGTAAATATAGAAATAGACAGGCACACACACATATGTATAAATGGACTGAAGATTCTCACTCAGGATGAAACTACTAGCATTGTGAGGTTTTGAACCTTCTAATACAACTACATTCAGTTTCTATTGTCATTGTCAGAGGTGGTAGCATTTATTACACTAAGGTACTATATATATATATATATATATATATATATATATATATATATATATATATATATATATATATATATATATATATATATATTTAAAAATTTAAGGAATGGAGAAAACGCATGTTATAACTGCATACTTTATTCCGACACACACACACACACACATATATATTATATATATATATATATATATATATATATATATATATATAATGTGGATCGAAACAGTTTGATTCAAACTCCTTGGTATTCTGAGTTTCAAGCACGATGCTAATCTTTGGCCATTGGAGTTTGAAGAATAGCATCATGCTTGAAACTCAGAGTACCAAGGAGTTCGAATCAAAACTGTTTTGATTCATACATGTAGCTCCCAATAAATGTGTTGAGCGCCCTTCTTTCGTTTGTCTACTCACTCACATATATATATACACACACACACATATATATATATAAAAATGAAATGATTGTTTATTCTTTTGTCATCTCATTTTCTTATCACAGCTCTGTACTTGATTGACGCTTCATTCTGAAGCATATGTATATTGAGTTCTACACCCGGTTGTTAGTCTTGCAATGCCTAAATGAAATATATATATATATATATATATACATCTTGCAGAAGATATAGTGAGGCTCAACAAGACTGAAAGAATAACTACCAGGCTTAAAATGTAAGTGCTGGGAACAATTTATTTGTCTAAAACCCTTCAAATTGGTGCCCCAGCATGGCCACAGTCCAATGACTGAAACAAGATAGAAAATGTCAAATTACTGAATGAAATATTCCAATATACATATGGAATCCTTCAGATTCCATACATATTTTAATGAAATGTCTCTTCGAGCTGTCATCATGCATTTCTCTATTTTTCTGCAACCTTATTGGAATGTCATCTAAGCTGTATAAAACTGCATTGCTTAAGTGTATACATCAGAGTACTTCAGTGCTTGTTTTGATTTACCCTTCTTGCTTGCAAATATATTTATCATTTGTGTAGCTGTAACTAACTTTGACATTGTTCTCATTTAAAAACTTAAAGTATTAGTAGCTGGCTGGCAAGCGTCTTTTGATTTATGCCAGATGCTATATATATATATATATATATATATATATATATATATATATATATATATATATATATATATATATATATATAACTGAAAACAATAACTGCATGTTTTGCAATACTTTAAAATTCAATACCTTGCTTGTCAGCAGAATGACTATTTGTCAATACAGTAGAATTGTCATACTCAAGTATTTCATAAGCAGAAACATCTGAACAAAACAATACCGGACAAATTTTTTTATCATACCTCAAAGAAACAATCCCCCACCCCCCATTTTTTTTTTGTTGCATACTTATCAGAACACATTAGAGACTCTAAAAAATTGCTGAGAGCTCATTGGCTAGGTATTGAAAATTTTCATTGATAGAAATTCAGCATTAAGTTGATCCACTGTAAATACATTATCACAAATAGGTTACAATACTGATCACAAGGAAGCTTCTACATGGTCACTTGACCTGCTGGAAACAGTAGCAAATTTCTCTTAAATCACACTGTCATGTAACAAAAAGGAAGGACACAGTGGACAATATAGTTAGAATGATTTTGACCACAGGTTTGTTCAACCAAGACTAATTTAGAGCTAAACACCACCACCACAACCACCACTATCTCTATTCTTTGGAACTCCAGTGGAAACTGGATTCCATTTTATAACTCTTCTCTTTTGCTCGTTTTAGACACTGGACTGTGACCATAATGGGGCACTGCCATAAGGGATTTCAGTCAAATAAATCAACTCCAATACTTATGTTTTTTTAAAGTATGGTACCAATTCTGTTGGTCTCTTTTGTCAAACCATTAGGTTAAGTGGATGTAAAAAGACCAACATTGGTTGCCAAGTGGCAGGATGTGTGTCTGTGATAAATGCAAAGATTCACACATACATAAATACACACTATCCAATCCATGCCAGCATAGAAAACGGACATTAAAGGATGATGATGATGATCAATATCATCATACAACCTGATTCCAAACACTTAAAAGGTTAACCTGGGGAAATAATAGAAGACATTTACCCAAGGTACCATGCTGCAGAATTGAACCAGAAACCATGTAGTTACAAAGTGAGCTTTGCCAACATGATGAAAGTACTCAGAAATTAGATGGGGTTTATTTGAGTAGGGAATAAATTAAGCACACTCAAATTTTGGCAGAAATATATTTAAGATAATGATTCCTTGATTATAAAATTTCTTTGTACAGATGATTGATTCCATGAGTTTTCCTTGATCTTTGGTAATCTTCAACCTATTGTTTTAAGTTGATTCCTTGTTCTACTCAGAATTAAAAATACAAAATTTTTCATTATTAAATTTTTAAAATTTTTAATTAGAAAAATTAATTTCCCTTTCAGCAAATGCAAGCTTTTGACTATAGTACTTCTTAATATTTTAAGTGAGAAAATTAATGTTATTTTCTTCTGACAAAAAAAAAGAAGCAAAATTTTATTCTAAGCTTTTTTTAATTTAGTAATTAAAAAAATAAACTAAATGACCTGCCAGTGTTTCTATGAAATACAAAATGTATCATAGCAGCTGCATACCTTTGATGCGCATGGCAGCAGAATAATTGTGTGTCACGTACAGTATCATTATGACTGATTGTCTCTCTTAATTCCCCTATTTCTCTTTCTCCTAGTATAGTAGCACAGCTGCTCCTATTACTCTTTCTCTTTGTGCTGTCAACCACCACCTCATGTATATATGAGTCTGCATTATGGACATACATATATGTATATGCAGAGTGACCATCTGCCATCTATTTATTTTGTCCACTCTGCTATCTAATCTCTACTCCATGTTCCCATAGCATGAAAGAAAGACAAAAACCAATGAACAAAAATAGTTATTTGACCTTTTATGTAATATAATGGTACTTAACCTAAGTAGTGGTGGTACTCTTTTGGGGATGCTGAGAGTTCCCATACAGGTTTCATATGGGAAGCATTGGGTGTTAGGAGTGTGTGTGTGTGTGTGTGTGTGTGTGTATGTGTGTGTGTGTGAGAGATGATTTTTCTGAGAAATAAGACATTTAAACCAAGTCCCATCACTATCACTGTCATCATTTCATTGTTCATTCTTCCATGCTTGCATGGGTTGGACAGAATTTATTTTAGGCAAATTTTCTATGGCCAGATGCTCTGTTTGTCACCGACCCCCACTTGTTTCCAAGCAAGGTAGTATATTTCCCCATGATTGTATGATAGTGGCAATTATTCTACAACTTTCATATGATGTCAAGGACAGGATACACACACACACACATGTGATGGGCTTCTTTCAGTTTCTGTCAGCCAAATCCACCCACAAGGCTTGTGTATGTGTGTGTGTGTGTGTGTGTGCATGTGTTTCGGACAAAACCTTTTGTAACCTTCATCGTGTCTTTGTCCTTACATGTTTTTAATTGATATTAGCCTTTGTGGCCAATAAAACGAATTAATTATTATTATTATTTCACATTATTTCACAAAATGCTTAGTGGCATTTCATCTGTCTTTATGTTCTGAGTTGAAATTCTGCTGAGATTGACTTTACCTTTCACCCTTTCGGAGTCGATAAAATAAGAACTAGTCAGCACTGGGGTTGATATAATTGACTAGCCCCTACCACAAAATTACTGGCCTTGTGCCTATAGTAGTAAGGATTATTATTATTATTATTAAGGCAATGAAGCGGCAGAATCGTTAGCATGTTGGATGAAATGCTTAGTGGTATTTCATCTGTCGCTACTTTCTGAGTTCAAATTCTGCTGAGGTCGACTTTGCCTTTCATCCTTTCGGGGTTGATAAATTAAGCACCAGTTACTCACTGGGGTCGATGTAATTGACTTAATCCCTTTGTCTGTCCTTGTTTGTCCCCTCTATGTTTAGCCCCTTGTGGGCAATAAAGAAATAACAACATTAATAACCAACAAGGGTATGTGCATGTGTGTGTGTGTGTGTGTGTGTGCATGAATACATGTGAGTTAGTACCTGTTGTATGCATGAGTGTACATGTATATACACACTTTTGCCATCTGTTATAAATGGTCGGAGCCTGTGAATCATTAGCATGTTGGATGAAATGCTTAGTGGCTCTGTAAGCAGCAGTTTGAACAAGGTTTGAACATATCCGGCCCAGATGTGCCTCCTGTTTTAAGTTCAAACTGAGAAGGTCTCACCTCTCACATCTACCCAACAATGCCATCCTTAAAATAGACAATAACATCATTGTAATCTCAAAGCTATGAGATAATGCATGATTAATTCAAAACAATATGAACGAATAAGCTTCACATTTGGCTGAGTAATTTCGACACTAATGGGTTGGACGATTTGACTGAGGACTGGCAAGCCAGAAGGCTGCACCAGGCTCCAATCTGATCTGGCAGAGTTTCTACAGCTGGATGCCCTTCCTAACGTTAATTTTTAATGTGCAAAACTAGCAGTTGTTATACATGCTGGTCCAACTGCCCCACTCTCTGCCCTCTTCATGCTGCAAAATATTCATCCATGAGAAAGACAGACAAGGCCAATACAATTGAGCAACAAAGATATTGCAGGTTTTGCTGTCAGAATGACAAAGTGACGGAACATATATAACAACGTGTTCTGTCAGGTATGTCAGTTGTCAAGCAGTGGGGGAGGACAAACACAAAGACACACACACACACACACACACACACACACACACTTATAATATATTGTGGGCTTCTGTCAGTTTCCATCTACCAAATCCACAACCAAAGTTTTGATTGGTTCTGACCTACAGTAGAAGACACTTGCCCAAGATGCAACGCAGTAGGACTGAATCCAAAACCATGTGGATGGGAAGCAAGCTTCTTACCATACAGTGATGTTTGCGGCTGTATGTAGACACATAGATATAAATGTATATGTACATATAACCATACCCTCACACATACATTTTTAGATACACTCATAAAAGCATGCACATACATAACTAGACTCTTCCTCACATGTACACACACACACTTATATATGTTGTTATCTGTTTTTTTTTTTTTATGTATGTATGTACATCAGTCTTACTGCCTCTCATTCATGCTATCCATATCTTGTTGAAAAAGCTAAAAAAAGATGCTGAAAGTCATTTCTCAAGCCTGATCACTGAGAGAAGAAGGCATCTATCAGTAAGATGTCAGTAGATGAGGCAACGTAATATATGCGGATATCAGATTTTCTAATGGAAGAAGAGCGCAGTAAATTTATTTAAATTATGTGTCAATGAAGGAACTTGCAGAGGGTGGGATGGAAGGAAGGAAGGAAGGAAGGAAGGAAGCAAGCTAGGAAGGAAAATGGTGGGGACAAAAAAGAAGGATGGCACCATGTTAAAACTCTGAAAAGATAAAACTTAAAAAAAAAAAAAAAAAATAGGAGAAACATTAGCCAAATATCTATGGAGAAGAGGCTATTTAAAGAGTTAGTCTTTCAGAATCTAACTTGCATAATAAAAGTACTTTCAGGAAAGAGACTTATAATGAGTATATACATACATATGGGTTGAAACGTATAAAAGAACATGCGCGCGCGCACACACACACACACACACACACACACACACACACACACACATATGTAGAGACATGTACACATATACTTATACATACACACAAATATGCATATTTTAAATGTATATATATGTGTGTTTAAAAAAATATATATAAAGAAATGAACAGAAATAAGTAAGTAAATAGAGATCTCTACACCACCCCAAATGTGATTAATGGTGAAAAGGGAATATGAAAATTGAAAAGAATTACAGTCACACACACACACACTGAAACATACAAGCATACAAGTCACATATTCATCCATACTCTCATACACACACACACACACACACAAATGCACATGAATAACTAAATGCACACACATGATTTCTACAACCTGATGCCCTTCCTAATGCTAACTACTATACAAAGTGAACTGGGTGCTTTTCACATGGCACTTGCACCAATGAGGTCACCAAGTAACATGCAAAACGCATCACTCAGAACGTTTGGTATTGATGAAAGTGGCTTTATGCAATGTGATGAGAGCTTAAAGTATGACTGAGAGGGTCAGGGGAGTAGCAAACTTAATGCAAATACATCACAAATGGCAGATTAACAGTGGGGATTTCACTAGTGGTATCCCTTATGGACTTAGTGTGTCTGAAAACACAAATATATGAATAGCGGCTGAAAATTGTCCAGTATGTACCCACTAGTGTTGCAATTAGCCACTGGCCGATTAAAAACCTATTATATGCAATAGGAGCAGTATTAGACTAAAAGAGCCATCTGTGTATCATACTTAATGCAAATGCATCATAGAAGGCTAATCAACTACAGTATTTATTTGAAGACGATATCTTCTAGCAGACAAAAGTCATCCAGCAACAGGAGGAGGAGGAAGAGGAGGAGGAAGAGGAGGAGGAGGAGGAGGAAGGAGAATACTAGATGTGCATTTCTTTGTCTTTGAGCTTTGTCAGTAGCATATACTCTGACAACAACATACTAAGACAAAATCTGCTGCCACTGATAAAGGAAAACCTTTGGAGCTATTAGTCACTTTACTTGCAGAAATATTATATTCATAAAACCATCCAGATGACAGAGAAATTGAAAGTCTTAGGGCAGATAAAAATAAAAGTTATGTCATGTTATTTGGGGAGAAAGAAAGTTTCCAAAGTGCATAATGTCAAAGGCATCATTTATTCTCCCAAACATTACCTTGTGTGAACTGTTTATCACCAGGTCATCTCTGATTGAGTAATGAAGTTGCACCGCGACTATCCCATCTTTGTGTCTTTTTCAAACACAGACTGTGTAGCTCTCAGCTACACTTGTAGCAACCTCATGTGTGCTGCTAGAGAGAGTATTGCTTCTTCCCAGCTTTGTTTAACAATTTATTTATTTATTTATGTGTTTCAGCCAAGTGGCTGCGGTCATGCTGGTGCACAATGATTATTTTTTTATTAACTCTAGCTCAGTGCTTCTCAACAAGGGTCCATACAACCCTAGGAGGTCCACATAAGATTTTGTTGTTAAAATTTATGTACAATAAATTAGTTGTACTTCTACAATACACAAAAAACAATTTTTTATATAATTCCTTACCATCATCATCATCATTTAGCATCTGCTTTCCAGATGTTGGCATAGGTTAGATGGTTTAACTGGAACCGGTAAGCTGGAGAGCTGAACCAGGCTCCAGTCTGTTTAGGCTTGGTCTCTATGGCTGGATGTCCTTCCCAATGCCAACCACTACACAGAATGTATAGGGTGCCTTTAATGTGTCACCAGTACAAGTGCCTTTTGCACGTCACCATCATAGGTGGCTTTTATGCGTCACCAGCATGGGTGACTTTTATATGTCACTGGCATCGGTGCCCTTTAAGTGTCACTGGCATGGTGTTAAGTATAAAAATAAAATAGGACTTTTTAAACATCGAATGGCTATGAGGATCTACCTGAGTAAACTAGGAATCAAAGGAGCCCATAAGCAAAAAATGGTTGAGATGCACTGCTTTTGCTGCCTTGAGCATTCTAACATTCTAATCTAGCTCACCTTAATACCATTCAATAACCCCAGTTCCAAGACTGTAACATCTTGAAATCTACCTTGAAATAGTCACAACTGTTTTAGGCAAAAACAAAATATTCTTTATACTTCTCCATTTAAAGAGTGGTTAGGAGTAGCAGCAACAATAGAGCATTGCATTATATGCTGTAAAGCATTTCACTCTTTAGCATTTAATCTGGCTACGTCCACCCAAATATTTTACATGGTTTTGGTTAAAACTGACCAGATCCAATCTCTCACATTGTAGAGAAACATACTTGAAATATTGAAGCTACAAAATAATGTGTGATTAATTCAAAGCAATGTGAATAAATAAGCAATACATTTGACAGAAAAAAAAACAAAAAAAAAACTGAACAATAAAGGGTTAATTGTTCAGTGGTCAAATCTAGCCAGAGCTAAATTTTCTTTTCATCCCATGAAGTTTCATAAATTGACCATTAAATCAAAGCAATTAATTAAATACAATAATGACTCTTTGCCAAAAGAGAGGTGAAAGAAGTTTAATGTTTTGACACACATTTTTGTATGAACAGAAACCTAGCCTGGATACTTTTGAATAGCAACTGCAGTGGAAAGGACATATATATGTACATGGCACTATATGAAAGATAGTAGTTAAAATAAAACCTGGGAGGTGGTCATTCTTTTGGCACTGGTAAATAAAAGGTTAGGTTTCTCAGATGAGATAACATACGATGAACTTATACAGTAAGATGCCGTACATAATGCCGACCTCTCCAACCCCTGGCCAACTCTGTTAAATCAATTATAGCAACGGGTTATAACTTAAAATGTAATTCAATATATTTTTCACAGTTTGAGCTCATCATAACTATGTATCAGTTTAATTACTTACAAAAAAAAAAGGTAAAAGAAAAGAAAAAAAAGAGGAGGTGGACTTAGTACCAAAAATAAAGCTAAAATTCTTTAAATCTTTAAGGCGTAAATATTTTGTTTTTGCAAGCAGAAGGAAGCATTAATGTGACACTGTGTTGTAATATTGGCTGCTTTCATTGATGGCTGTGAGAAAGTCTGCAGACAGCAATTATTAATTTGTCTCGCCCGCAACTAATTATGCCTGAGTGCATTTAATGACACAGTTCACTTGAACTATCACTACCAATGTAAATGAAACTGCACACACATGATTTCTACAACCTGATGCCCTTCCTAATGCTAACTACTATACAAAGTGAACTGGGTGCTTTTCACATGGCACTTGCACCAATGAGGTCACCAAGTAACATGCAAAACGCATCACTCAGAACGTTTGGTATTGATGAAAGTGGCTTTATGCAATGTGATGAGAGCTTAAAGTATGACTGAGAGGGTCAGGGGAGTAGCAAACTTAATGCAAATACATCACAAATGGCAGATTAACAGTGGGGATTTCACTAGTGGTATCCCTTATGGACTTAGTGTGTCTGAAAACACAAATATATGAATAGCGGCTGAAAATTGTCCAGTATGTACCCACTAGTGTTGCAATTAGCCACTGGCCGATTAAAAACCTATTATATGCAATAGGAGCAGTATTAGACTAAAAGAGCCATCTGTGTATCATACTTAATGCAAATGCATCATAGAAGGCTAATCAACTACAGTATTTATTTGAAGACGATATCTTCTAGCAGACAAAAGTCATCCAGCAACAGGAGGAGGAGGAAGAGGAGGAGGAAGAGGAGGAGGAGGAGGAGGAAGGAGAATACTAGATGTGCATTTCTTTGTCTTTGAGCTTTGTCAGTAGCATATACTCTGACAACAACATACTAAGACAAAATCTGCTGCCACTGATAAAGGAAAACCTTTGGAGCTATTAGTCACTTTACTTGCAGAAATATTATATTCATAAAACCATCCAGATGACAGAGAAATTGAAAGTCTTAGGGCAGATAAAAATAAAAGTTATGTCATGTTATTTGGGGAGAAAGAAAGTTTCCAAAGTGCATAATGTCAAAGGCATCATTTATTCTCCCAAACATTACCTTGTGTGAACTGTTTATCACCAGGTCATCTCTGATTGAGTAATGAAGTTGCACCGCGACTATCCCATCTTTGTGTCTTTTTCAAACACAGACTGTGTAGCTCTCAGCTACACTTGTAGCAACCTCATGTGTGCTGCTAGAGAGAGTATTGCTTCTTCCCAGCTTTGTTTAACAATTTATTTATTTATTTATGTGTTTCAGCCAAGTGGCTGCGGTCATGCTGGTGCACAATGATTATTTTTTTATTAACTCTAGCTCAGTGCTTCTCAACAAGGGTCCATACAACCCTAGGAGGTCCACATAAGATTTTGTTGTTAAAATTTATGTACAATAAATTAGTTGTACTTCTACAATACACAAAAAACAATTTTTTATATAATTCCTTACCATCATCATCATCATTTAGCATCTGCTTTCCAGATGTTGGCATAGGTTAGATGGTTTAACTGGAACCGGTAAGCTGGAGAGCTGAACCAGGCTCCAGTCTGTTTAGGCTTGGTCTCTATGGCTGGATGTCCTTCCCAATGCCAACCACTACACAGAATGTATAGGGTGCCTTTAATGTGTCACCAGTACAAGTGCCTTTTGCACGTCACCATCATAGGTGGCTTTTATGCGTCACCAGCATGGGTGACTTTTATATGTCACTGGCATCGGTGCCCTTTAAGTGTCACTGGCATGGTGTTAAGTATAAAAATAAAATAGGACTTTTTAAACATCGAATGGCTATGAGGATCTACCTGAGTAAACTAGGAATCAAAGGAGCCCATAAGCAAAAAATGGTTGAGATGCACTGCTTTTGCTGCCTTGAGCATTCTAACATTCTAATCTAGCTCACCTTAATACCATTCAATAACCCCAGTTCCAAGACTGTAACATCTTGAAATCTACCTTGAAATAGTCACAACTGTTTTAGGCAAAAACAAAATATTCTTTATACTTCTCCATTTAAAGAGTGGTTAGGAGTAGCAGCAACAATAGAGCATTGCATTATATGCTGTAAAGCATTTCACTCTTTAGCATTTAATCTGGCTACGTCCACCCAAATATTTTACATGGTTTTGGTTAAAACTGACCAGATCCAATCTCTCACATTGTAGAGAAACATACTTGAAATATTGAAGCTACAAAATAATGTGTGATTAATTCAAAGCAATGTGAATAAATAAGCAATACATTTGACAGAAAAAAAAACAAAAAAAAAACTGAACAATAAAGGGTTAATTGTTCAGTGGTCAAATCTAGCCAGAGCTAAATTTTCTTTTCATCCCATGAAGTTTCATAAATTGACCATTAAATCAAAGCAATTAATTAAATACAATAATGACTCTTTGCCAAAAGAGAGGTGAAAGAAGTTTAATGTTTTGACACACATTTTTGTATGAACAGAAACCTAGCCTGGATACTTTTGAATAGCAACTGCAGTGGAAAGGACATATATATGTACATGGCACTATATGAAAGATAGTAGTTAAAATAAAACCTGGGAGGTGGTCATTCTTTTGGCACTGGTAAATAAAAGGTTAGGTTTCTCAGATGAGATAACATACGATGAACTTATACAGTAAGATGCCGTACATAATGCCGACCTCTCCAACCCCTGGCCAACTCTGTTAAATCAATTATAGCAACGGGTTATAACTTAAAATGTAATTCAATATATTTTTCACAGTTTGAGCTCATCATAACTATGTATCAGTTTAATTACTTACAAAAAAAAAAGGTAAAAGAAAAGAAAAAAAAGAGGAGGTGGACTTAGTACCAAAAATAAAGCTAAAATTCTTTAAATCTTTAAGGCGTAAATATTTTGTTTTTGCAAGCAGAAGGAAGCATTAATGTGACACTGTGTTGTAATATTGGCTGCTTTCATTGATGGCTGTGAGAAAGTCTGCAGACAGCAATTATTAATTTGTCTCGCCCGCAACTAATTATGCCTGAGTGCATTTAATGACACAGTTCACTTGAACTATCACTACCAATGTAAATGAAACTGGTATCACACAATCTCTTTAATTGAGCTAGTGTTCATCTTGTTTTCAGTAAAATCAAGTGAAATTGGATACACATCTCTGATCCAGCTGACATGTGATTGGAACACTGTTAATACTTTCAAACAAGCTTCCTTGCTTAACACTTACCTTAGTTTTCATTATTTGACTATGATTAAATGTGGTAAATAAATGGTAAGATAATAAAAAAATAAATACATAAAATAAACAAAGTAAAAAATATATCTTTTCAACCATATGATAGTTGTGAATTTACGAATATTGAAATATTGAATGAAGTCTTGTGTTCTATAACTTGAAAACCATTCAAGTGCCAACATGACAGAATGGATAAATTACATTCTGTTCATGCACTCACACAAACACACACAAAGGAATGATGAAGCCTCAATAGCATGATTTACTAGAAATAGTAGCCAAATCACTTGCAGATTACACACTCAACCAATTTAAATAAAGAAGAATATGCTGGACTATATAGTGCTGAGAATATGAAGATAAGTGGATCAAATGTGGAATATTTTTCTTATATCATTGGTTTGCCTGATCAGAGCTGATCTGAGGTTAACCCTTTAGCATTCAGATTACTATATCAAATGTAATGCTTATTTTGATTTAATAGCGCTTGTCTTATAGCTTTGAGATTTGGAAGATGATTCTTTTATTCTCTTATATATATATATATATATATATATATATATATATATATATATATATATATATATATATATATATATTGCCAGATCAGATTGGAGCCTGATGCAGCTGCTGGCTCTCCAGACCTCAGTCAAACCAACCAACCCATGCCAGCATGGAAAACGGACATTAAACAATGATGATGAAATATATATATATATATATATATATATATATATATATATATATATATATATCAATTAGAAAATTTACCCGCTCCCATTTATTGCACTTAGTATAACACTAATGTAGCAATAATTAGGTACCCTCCCAGCAGTATATTGGATAGATACTATCCCTTAGTGGGTTGAATCCTCAACCCCTAACTCACTCGCATTATATATATATATATATATATATATATATATATATATATATATATATATATATATATATGTGTACGTATGTATGTATGTATACATATGCACACATACACACGATGGTGTTCCACACCACACAATTTCCATCTACCAAATCCACTCATAGGTCATTTGTTGACTTGGGGCTATAGTAGAGGACACTTGCCCAGTGGGAGTGAACCTAAAACCATCAGGTTGCAAAGTGAGCTTCTCAACTTCACAGCCATGCCTATGTGTCTATCTGTCTGTATGTTTGTTTCTCTCTCTGTCTCTCCATCTCTCTCTCTCTCTCTCTCTCTGTATATATATATATATATATATATATATGTAAAAGGAAAGACTAAAAGATGAGAACATCAATCACATACATCTCACTCAAGTTTAGAAATATCTATATGGTGGTTGGGTGGAGGAGAAAAAAACAAAACAAACAAAATGGCAGGCTATGTCAGAAAGATGACTATATTGGTAAGAAGAATGCACTGCAATACTTAATAGTAGCAGATGATGTATGAAGAGTGGAATGAGGGCATGTTAGAGCTGATGGTGGAAAGTTGTGGTTGTAGAGCTATTGGTTGCGACAGAGCCAGAAGAGATTTGGTGAAGGAAGAAGTTACATTAGAACTGACAACAGTGCTTGCCAAGGTAGAGCTTTTAGATAAATGGAAACTTGTATAGCAATCAATTCAGATGATGAAGTTGATGAAGGCTGCACAATAAAATATAAAGAAAAGAACTAATATGTATATTTGTGTGTGTGTGTGTTTCAGTTTGTTTAAAACATTTATAATGGAATAATAGCATTATATTAAATATTCATGTGTGATATTGAAAAATGATTTGGAGAAGAGCAAAAAGTGGTGGTGGTGGTGGTAGTGGGGAGTGGGCAGAGAAGCAGAATAAAGAAAAGAATCGTATAGAATCAGAAGTCAAACAATTTATTATTCTCTTCAAATAACTTCCATCTTAATAATTTAACTCCTATAACTAGGCTCTCCACACCCAAATGATTGTATATAACCTGATAGATGAGAAAATAGGTGAATGGATAACAATGGTTGAGGTAGAGAAAAGAAAGATCTGTGTGTGTGGTGTATGTGGTGTGTGTGTGTGTGTGTGTGTGTGTGTGTATATATATATATATATATATATATCAGTGGTGTGCGGTGACTTCCAGGGTTGGGCATGCAATGAATTTCTCCACCCCCAACGGCAATTTTTCAGTAAATAAATTTTCGTATTCCTACAATTTACATAGGGGAGATTCTGAATATGCAATCACCCCCGTATGACCTAGAATAAGCAGGGAATAAAAAATGGCTCTGTAAAGATGAGCCTGAAATAAGTGTATTGTTTGTATTTTTCTCTCTCTTCGAAACGTCAGTACTTTCCCATCCTCACTCTCCCTTAAAAAGTCTAAAAATCATAAGTGAAATGTAATAAAGATGAAATTGGATTCTGTTAATATTTTTGCATATTCGGAATCTCTGTTAAAGGTAGGAATCAGAAAAATTTTTTTCACAAAATTCGTTTTTCAAAGGGGTGCGATTCTGCATTAGCCCCTATACCTATTGGTTGAGCTGAATCAAATTGAAATGATTTAATTAAGAGAACACATTTAGTTACATTATATGGCCATGCTTTAAGATCGTTACGCCCTGGAAGACAAGTCAGGTGTTTTATCATGCTACTTGTCAATTCTGGGAAAATTATCGATACTCAAGCAGACTGTTCTGAGACTTACTGAACTCCGTATATTAAAAGACTATGTCTTACGCACACACATTGAAAATACACTCATATACATGAATACACACACAATGAAAGACAGTGAAAATTCAACATTATAAAAAGCCCCCCAAAACTATTGTGGCAGAAGTCAACATCTCTGAGATTGAAACAAGACATTTATGGCCGTAAATAGACTACACCCAGCAGCACAGAAAGGAAAACCTATGTAGGTTAGGCATGACGAAGAAGTCGAACCGTTTCTCCTGCCAAACAATACTGATGTAAGATGGTCGAACCTTACATTATAACAAACACCAACCAAAACCTGTAATATATGCCCTTTAATATATTAATTTTTTTTTTAAGGTTCTAAAATGTTATTTACCTCATTTATAAATTAATTCAATTCTTCGATCTTCCTGGGCAAATATATCTATCACATTTTCATAGAAATCTTCTCTTTTCATCAATTGTTGTAGTAAATCTTTTTCAATTGACATTAGTGCTAACCCAGACAGTCTTCTATCTCCTGTCGCATTTCTTTGGTATGTTTTGATTCTACTTAATGCAGAAAAGGATCGCTTTACAGAAGCAGTGGTAGACGGAATTGTCAAAATCAACTTGCACAGATTGAAGAGTTCTGGCATAGCTTCAACAAGGTCACTGCTGTAAATGTAACTCATTAAATGACTTAACTTCGCTTTTTAAAATCTTTCATTGAATACGTCACATTGAGCTCACTTTGTAATCGAATTACATCAAAAAATCTGCCTTAAGTGATTTTTAAAGAATGTATAGAGTCCACAGGAAATTGTTTGCAATATTCATCAACTTTGTTGAAATTCAAAAGTTCCATGAATTTAAACTCTTCTAAGGATGAATATCGTGCTTTTATTTGATCAACTACTGTACTGATAATTTTGTTACAATGCATTCTAATAATGTCGTTGAGGCTCAATAGATATATTTTTGGATCTCTGAATTCCGATTCCTGCATCGACTCCATATTTTTCCCCTAATATATCATAATAGATTGAAAAATTATCAAGTTTGTTTTCGAGTACAGTTCTAGTTTTATCTATTTGCTCTTTACAATACACTATGTCATGACTTTTACTCTGGATATTAAATAAGACGTCAGTAAAAGAAAAAATGTCACTGAATACTTCTAACAAAAATAAGAAATCACTGGTTTGACAGACCAGTGAAGATAGAAGCTGTATCTAGATGACTTTCCATTTTTTTGTCATATTTACTGATTAAATATACAAATTCTTTGGTCACCCACCGTTTATAATTAATTGTTTTCCATCGAAGTCTCTTTTCGAAAAACTATTTCTCAAAATATCGTTTATAACACACATTTCACTCATTTGGAAAAAAGTAACACACGTGTAAGCATCTGCGTATATTGTAAGTAAATTAAAAAAAAAAAAAAACGGAAAAATGGCGTTAGTCAAATTAAATATTTTTGTTTTCAGAACACTCCAAAAATATAATAGTGCAAACAGATGTTTTGGATAAAAGATTCAAACTTACCGCCAGGCTGTTCCAAGAATTATGGCTAATTATAGCAGTTCTTGAGAACTGCTCTAGTTCCGTCAGAACCAGCTAACAAAGAGATAGAGAGGTGGGGGTCATGCTATTATCAGAAAGCATTACTTCCTATGATAAATTTGTGGAATCACTGACAGAGAGAGGAAGGGGTACAAAATATATATGCTATGGTCTTAGCATATCTTTTGACAGGTCACTAAGAGAGAGAGAGAGAGAGAGAGAGAGAGAGAGAGTGAGAGAGAGAGAGGGGGAAGGAAGGAAGGACAAACTAACATAGATAGGGAGTTAGGAGTGTCTATATGCTGGATTCTCATTGCATACCCTTCTCAAAGCTTTTACTAGTCACTGAGAGAGGGGAAGGGGAGATCAGTCCTAGCATATCTTTTGACAGGTCACTAAGATAGAGAGATAAAGAGAGGAGAAGGAAGGAAGGACAAACTAACATAGATAGGGAGTTAGGGAGTGTCTATATGCTGGATTCTCAAAGCTTTTACTAGTCACTGAGAGAGGGGAAGGGGAGACAGAATATTTCGAAAACTGGCCGGATTATTTTTTGCAAGAAAGTAACTATTTTATCTAATTTTCCAATTATATAACAGAACATGCGGCGCATAGCTTGCATGGCTGAGACTGCACGCCACTGATATATATATATGAAAGGGTAAAAAAAGACCCTCTTGGGTGATGAATGATCATTGGATTGCACCTAGAAACTCTCCCTCCAAGGTACCAAGTCCAGGCATCACTCATGCATACCAGCCTCCCCTCTCCATGCCACCAATGTTATCCAAGGGAAAGGCTAAGGCCAATACAGGTTGGCACCAATGATGTCGCAACTCATTTCTGCAGCTGAGTGAACTGGAGCAACATGGAATAAAGTGTCTTGCTCAAGAACACAACACACAGCTCTCATGATTGTGAGCCTCATGCTCTAATCACTGAGCCATGCACTTTCTCTTTCTCTCTCTCTCTCACACACACACACAAATGTTCCCCACCATTCCTTTTCTCTTTTTACTTGTTCTCTCCTGTCTTGCGATTACTTGGCAACCATACTAATGCTGGTGGTACAGAAAAGAGCACCTATACATACTGTAAAGTGACTTGTTATGACATTTTGTATCCAAATATGCTCAATGAAAACACAGAGAATGGTGATAAACTATAACCTCAGATCCTTACTACTGGAATATGCAGAGTTCTTTATATTAGATGTATTTGGATGTGAAACATCATAACAAATCATGACCTTAACAAAATATCTAATAGCACTGCTAAGATGGTAGGACACAATATTAACTAAAAAAAATTTAACCCTTTAGCATTCAGATTGCTCTGTCAAATGTAATGCTTATTTATTCACATTCTTTTGAATTAATCTTGCATTATCTCATAGCTTTGAAATTTCAATGGTGTGATTGTTTATGATTATAATAATATTGTAGGGTAAGTGTAAGAGGTTGGATCTGGCAAGTTTCAAAATAAAACAGGTAGATTATTTTAGTTGGATACAGCTGGTTAATATACTTTTTAGTATATTATGTTTGCATAACGAAATATAGTGTCCCTACAAGTTATCAAAATTTCATGTTAATATATATTCCAAACACAAGGTTAATAAGGAAAAGATATTTTATTAAATTTGTCAGTATTTTCAAAATCAATTAAAACAAAGGCAATGTATTTCAATGGAAATATGGTCATGAAAGGGTTAAAGGGTATTAAACAATATTAACAGCATGTGTATCCAATTATTTTCCGAATTAAACTCAAACTTTATTTCAAAGCAGTGATTGGTACAGAATGACCAATTAAATGTTGGAAAAATAAACTTCCCAACCACATAGTTCTGAATTCAGTCCCAATGCATGGCACCTTGGGCAAGTATCTTCTATAGCCTTGGGCCGACCAAAACCTTGTGAGTGGATTTGGTAGACAGAAATTGAAAGAAGACTGTCACACACATGTATGCATTTATGTGTGTGTGTGTCTGTGTTTCTCCCCCACCATCATCATCACCAGTGTTAGTGTGTTTACATCCCTGTAATTTAACACTTTGGTAAAAGAGACCAACAGAATAAGTACTAGGCTTTAAAAAATAAATCCATAGGTCAATTTGTTCTACTAAAAAAACCCTTCAAGGCAGTACTCCAGCATGGCCACAGTCAAATGACTGAAACAAATAAAAGAACAATGGGATCTTGTTAAATTTTTTTCAAACCCACTCCTTTTCTTTTTCATTAATTTGTAGGAAAAACAATGAATGCAATTGTAGGAATGCATACAAAACTACATCAGAAGTATATTGTTTTGAAGATAATCTGGTGAAAATTCAAAAAGGTTGGCAGAAATTTAACCCTTTAGCATTCAGATGTATATTTATTCAAATATAATGTATATTTATTCACATTGTTTTGAAATAATAATGCATTATCTCAAAGCTTCAAGATTTCATTCATTGGCGCAATTGCTTATTTCTAGAATGACATTGTAGGGCAGGTGTGAGAGACCAGATCAGTCCAATTTTAATGTAAAACAGGTAGAAAATTTGAGCTGGATATGGCTGGTTTAGATATTAAAGGGTTAACAAGACCCCCCCCCCAACAATGCAAGCTCTTTCTAACAAAAGCACTGTCCAACTAAAAACAACCATAAAAACAGAACAAATAAATATTAAACTGAGTATGAGGATAATGATGATGGTGGTGGTGGTAATGAGAAAGAGAGAAGAAAGAACTGAAATAAAACATGCCACACACTGATAGAGTTATCAAAATATATACTCAATGCAAATTAACTTGACACCACGCATTAAAAGATCATATGCTAACCTTTCTATTAACTGAACTTACAACAATGAGACCCTTCATTATTATCATCTATCACCAATAGTAAGGCCTGCATTAAGCATGTGTGAGGTGCATGTGTGTGTGTGTGTGTGTGTGTGTGTGTGTGTGTGTGTGTGTGTGTGTGTGTAAAATGACAGCATTGTTGACTGTCCTTATCCTGATTAATTGTTCCCCACAGCATTACTGTAATTTTCATTCCAAGTTATTTTTATTATTGCTATGAGGGAATTGTTTTGATTCTATAGTTAGCTGGGTCAGGGCAAAGCAATTTCATAGAATTATAGGACACCAATATTTCATCATAGCCTTGTTGTTCATTGTGGTTGTTGTGTGACCAACTAGTGGTTACCCTTGATCTGCCACCTTTCCACCCATCCACCCCTCTACTCATCTTTCTTTCTTTCTTTCTTTCTATCTATCTGCCAATTTATCTATGATGATGATAATGATGATACATTTCCTGTCAGAAAAAGCCATAAAGCAAGACACATTCACAAAGTAACACTTGCTTTCTGAACCAAAATACAACTTAAAACCTCAAAGGACTGAAATGGATATCACCAAAAAAGAAAAAAAAAAATGCATAAAGTGAATGATAATTATCAGACTGAACAGAGAGCATGCATAGACAATATGGTGCAAATTGACAGTGACTAGGGTGTGTTTTGGCACAAGGTTGCTAGTAGCT
>NC_142929.1:50490749-50500749 GCF_046866305.1 Octopus bimaculoides | reverse complement strand
GTGTGTGTGAGAGAGAAAGAGAAAAGAGGAAAGGAGAAAGACGGAGAAAGATAGAGACAGAGACTAAAGAAAATCTATTGCATAAAGACATATGTATACATACACATACATGAATGTATGTGAGTATGCATGTATACACATGCATACACATATACACACAAACGTGTTAATTGAAAATATTTGTTTATTTTATGTATATATATATATATATAGATGTAGATGTGCATGAATAAGAATGTACTTTATTTATCATGAAATACACCTACACACCAACAGACAAATAATGAATGTGTGTGCACACAAATGAGCAGAATCATTGCAGAAAAGGATCAAGTAATAAAACAAAATTTATAACAAGTCAATAGGAACCTCTACTTGGTCATTTTAAACTGCTAGAAACTACATCCAAATCTACCCCAAACTACACAGAACTGCCTAAAAAAAGGATAGGAAGTACATAATTAGATAATGTAGGAGTGGTAAGTAGTCTGCTCGCCAACTATATTGTTCCGGGTTCAGCCCCACTGCGTGACACCTTGGGCAAGAGTCTTCTACTATAGCCTTGGGCCGACCAAAGTCTTGTGAATAGATTTGGTAGACGGAAACTGAAAGAAGCCTGTCATATATATATGTGTGTGTTTGTCCTCCCACCATTGCTAGACAACCAAAGTTGGTGTGTTCACGTCCCCGTAACTTAGTGGTTCGGCAAAAGGGACTGATAGAACAAGCACTAGGCTTATGAAGAATAAGTCCTGGGGACGATTTGTTTGACTAAAGGTGGTGCTCCAGCATGGCCGCAGTGAAATGACTGAAACGAATAAAAGATGGGAAGGTCACAACTGGGACATCTTTGATCATATGTCTACTTCATCAGAGCTGACACGGGCAAAAAATAACAACAACTACATTTCCATGGTTCACAGATGTGAGCACTAAAGATTACCAATACTCTGTGATAAAGTGACACTGCATAAGAAGTAGTTGGCTGACACGAAACAGCAATGTCTTGGTCAAGGGTTTTACAGTAAAACAAATAAATATAAACAAATTAAACAAACATGTATAAACAGGGGATACAGATAATACAGTTACTCCCCATACACACACATGCACTTACTAAACATAGACACACATAGAGGGATACGCATGCGCAAATATAGGCACATACAACAGGAATACAAAATACAAAATGGCTGATCGTTAGTAAGGAGGGACACACAAATAAGAAAGAAGAAAGCAAAGGACCACTGATGAGGTCACAGAAGTGTGACGAAAGAACTCTGGCCGAAATATGATTAATGTAATGTAATATAATATAAAGCTGAACCAAATTAACACCAAATATATAGTGCGTGTGTTTTTATTGGCTAAACTGGCAACATGACCATCCCCAAATACAACAAAATCACTTTTCACTTTAATTTTAAACAAGACTGAAAGACGGGTTGTTTGATAAATTATTGGTTATTTTAAAGTCCCCAGGCAATTCAGAGTGAGCAGGTCTATGATTAATCCTTTTGATACCAACCTGGCTGAAACCACTTCTGGCATTGTAGAACAAATGTCTTGTTTACATAAATTTTGAATTAAAATCTTCCACCAAACTTTAGTTACAATTTATGTTCCTGAAACTAGCTTAATGATTACAAAGTTATTTTACTAAATTCTTTGTTATATTTAAAATTAATTGAAAGAAACACAGAGCATCTCAAACCAAATACGGTAACAAAAAGGTTAAAGATGTTCTAGCCATGGATACTGCATTTTTTCAATTTTTGTACTTTTTGGTTTACTGGTACCTTTTACTTATTTCAGTCATTAGACTGTGACCATGCTGGGGCACTACCTATAAGAGCAGCCATAGCATGTCAGTAGAGGGAAATTTGGTTGCTAATTCTAACAGATCAAACATCAGCATATAGGCTACGTTACTGGTTCAGACTTTCAACTCCAGTTTTTCTTGACTTTGTAAAATACAGTAAAACAAGAAACTTGTATAAATAGAATGGTTAGTGTTTAGCCTGAACATTATTTATTTCCATAATTGAGTCAGAATCTTATGGTTTGGTGGAATGAATATTTCTTTAAATATATTCTGTCAGAGTTATGTGTTGGGCACAAATGTGTCCTTGAATAGAAATATGTGTTTGTTTATCGGAAAACCTTCTGAAGAAAGATTTCAAATGATCAGCTATCCATGAAAAACAGCTGGTCCTTGGATGCTAACAAAACTGTTGGATTGCTTGGCATTCTTTAGATATCAGAGTTCTGTTTTGGATCACATTAATTCATGCTAAAACTGTTGACATATGGTGAGATAGAGGACATGTTTTTATTACAGATATCAACTTCCAAACAAGCTAACAGGTGCACATCTATGCATGTATATGATACATGTGTTTGTGTGTGTACATACACATGCATATATATATATATATATATATACACACACATACATACACACATATGATATACATACACACACACACATATATATATATGTATGTATCTACACACATACATAAATGTACACACACGCACTCACACACACACAAACTCATATATATGTGTGTATGTATATATATATATGTATATATGCACACACAAATATACACACACTCACACACATCACAGATACACATATATTCATGCATACATGTGTTCTGTTTGTGCTTGTGTGTGAAGGGTGTATGCATGAGAAAGAGAAAAAGAGATTATGCGTATAATAGCGCCTTATTGAAAAGGCCACAAATCATATTTCAGGAAAAGGAAAAACATGCAATATAGTTTCTATACATACTAAACAGGAAATTAAGTGCAATAGTCACACTACGGAACATAGAATTAGGTAAGTTAGTGTTATTATATTGACTGCAAAGGAGCTGACTAGAAATAAAATCTGCATTATTTTTCTGATAATTTATAGAGACAGCTCATGACATGTTTCAGTTTAATTCTGACCTCAATAGTTAACTATAGACTTGCCTCATATTTGCCAAAGTAAAGATGAATGATGGCATAGAAGAAAATAATTTTTTAGAGATTAAAGAATTCAACTACAGCTGTGTGGTAACAAAGTTCATCTCAAAACCATGTGGCTTTGAGTTCCATCCCATTGCATGGCACCTTGGGCAAGTGTCTCCTAAACTGAAATTAACAAATACTTTGTGAGGGAAATTGATAAATTGGAAACTGTTGTGTGAGCGTGAATGTGTGTGTGTTTGTGTGCGTGTGTATGCATACCTACATAGATACATACATTCATACAGGTGTGGGAGCAAGGGGGTGCATGTTAAGAAATCTGCTTTCCTACCATATAATTTCGGGTTCATTCCCACTGCATGGCACCTTGGGTAAGTGTCTTGTACTACAGTCTTGGGCCGACCAAAGTCTTATAAGTGAATTTGGTAGGTAGAAACTGCGATAAGCCTATCATATAATATACATAATGTATGTATGTATATACATGTGCATGTTACTCTTGGCTTGCCATCACATGCTATTTGTAAATGAGTATCCCTGTCATGCAAGCGGTGTCCTTCATTTTCACTTTTCTCTGAAAGCATGTCTGGCTATGAGAAAATATTACCTTGATTGGAAACATGTGAGAGTTGGTGTCAAGAAGGGCATCTGACCGTAGAAAATCCACCTCAACAAATTCTGTCCAACCCATGGAAGCATGGAAGAGTGGATGTTAAAACATCATCATCAACATTATTTAACAACTTCCTTTTGTGAGCCTTAAGAAGGAGATAACAAAGGATGTCTGGCATCTTGCCGTTTTCAAGAAAACCCGTCCATCACAGTATAACAGATACTGGTGCTGGTACCACATATAAAGCACTGGTGTTGATGCCATGTTAAAAGAACTGGTGCTGGTACCACATAAAAAGCACACAGTAAACTCTGTAAAGTGGTTGGCATTAAGAAGGGCATCCAGCTGTAGAGACCATGCCAGAACACACAATGGAGCCTAATGCAGCCCCAAGCCTTACCAGCTCTTAATGAAATTGTCCAACCTATGCCAGAATGGAGAACAGCCATTAAATGATGATGATGATGATCCAATGAATCGGAATACTGAATTATGCTCCAATATCATACATTTGGCTTGGTTCTTATCATTGCATACCTTGGCTAGTGCCAACCAATTTACAGTGGATACTGGGGGTATATTTTTGAGTCATTAACTCTAGAGAAGTTTAACTGCTGCTAGTAAAAGTAAAGAATCCTTTCAAACTTAGGAGAAATAATGAGGCAGTGAGGTAAAAGAATCTTAGAACTGAGGTCTGGTTGAAAGACGTGTCCTTTCCTTTATAAATTTACCAAAGGCGCAGACATGGCTGCGTGGTAAGAAGTTTGTTTCCCAGCCAGATAGTTCTGGGTTCAGTCCCACTGTGTGGCACCTTGGGCAAGTGTCTTCTACTATAGCCACAGGTCATCTACAGCCTTCTGAGTGGATCTGGTAGATGGGAACTGAAAGATGTTTGTTGTATGTATATGTTAACAGTTCTGCCATCTTGCAGTCTCACTAATAATAATAATAATGATAATAATAATAATAATGATAATAATAATAATAATAATAATAATAATAATAATAATAATAATAATAATAATAATAATAATAATAATTTACAGAGGATACTGATGCTGGTACCACATATAAAACACTTGAAATTTCAATAATGTGATTGTACATATTAGAATGACATTGTAGAGTACACATGAAAGGCTGGATTTGGTTGGATTAGATACAGAACAAGTAGAATATTTGGGTTGGATATGGCTGGTTTAAATGCCAAAGGATTAAGCCGAAGTTCAATCATTTACAAAGAATTACCAATTATTGATCATCATCATCAACCAAATAATGTCCCTTTTTTTAACCTATGCTTGTATGGATTTCATGGCTCTCATTAGTTTCATCAGTAGCTGACATCTTCTTTCATCTGATACACAAACACACCAGAAGCAGCAGTAGCACCACCACCACCATCATTTTTTGTCTATTTTTCAATAGACATAATGGTTGGACGGTTTCTTTTCTAAAACAGTGTTTTATGGACGAATGCCTTTTGTGTTGTTACCAACATTTTCAGTCAGGTTATGCACACACAATTATCATTTGATACACGCAGTAAACAAAGAATATCTGTCAAATCATTATCATTAATAGTGTATTTCAGTTTCTTTTAACATCACTTTTACATGACTGGTAGACCTTTTATAGCACCGACTACTTTGCAGTATAGGAAACAAAACAAAAAAGATAATGTGACATTCATGCCAGACCACACAGCCTGTTGCAACAACAACAACAACAACAACACTAATAATAATAATAATAATAATAATAATAATAATAATAATCAGATTTATTAGTGACATATGCTAGGGATTAAACATATTCCTTTGGTAAAAGACTAACAATTTAGTGAGGAAACCATATTTGCAACTGTGATTCAGATGTTGACTGCAGGGAGTTAGAATTTTAGAGAAGAAAATTAATAAAATTAAGTTTATCATCTTTGCCTTATCTGCATGTATATCTGAATAATTGTACAAAGATAGAACTGTCTCTGCAAGAGAGCATGTATTTGTGTGTTGTATGTGTGTGTGTGCATGCAATAGGTATGTGGTTGTGTATGTTTGTATGTTTAAATATAAACACATAAAATATCTGTAAGGATAAAATTTTATTTATGCTTTTTTGCTTATGTTTTTTTTTTTAAAAACAAGCAAGAGAAAAATGAAAATGACTTATATAGGAACATGCAACAGAAATTTAGTGAGTAAGCATAAATAAGTGAGTAAATAAAGCTTTCTGCTTTTTTTCGTTTAGATTTTTTTTTTTTGTGTTCTTCCCAGCATCACAGACTAGCTTGCAGCTACACTATGACAGATCTCTCAACTGAATTAACTAATAAAACATACCATATTCACAAACATCTATATTTATACATACATACATATATATACACACATACACATACATATAGATATACACATATATATATATGCATGTACACCTATACATACATGTATATATACATATATGTATATACACTTATACATACATGTATATATACATATATTTATATATATATATATATATATATATATATATATATATATATATATATATATATATATATATTTACATATATATGTATATACATTTATACATACATGTATATAAACATATATTTATATACATGTATATATATATATATATATATATATATATATATATATATACATACACTTATACATACATGTACACTTACATATATATAAATATATATATATATATATTTACACAAACACACACACATATATATACATACATATAAACATATATACATATATAAATGGAAGATGGAATATACACACACACATACACACTCATATACACATAACCACACATGCATACACTTCTTTCCCTCTTTCCTTCTCTCCCTCTTTCCTTCTCTCTCTCTCTCTCTCTCTCTCACTCACTCATGCAACCACAAATTATAAACATTTTAACAGCTCACATTAAAAGTTCAATATGTAACTGTATTTAAATCTTCCCAAACTGTATTAAAGTGAAAGTAGGAAAAAAAAATAAATAAAACAAAGACACAGGAGCAAAAGAGAAAAAAAATAGTAAAAAGCACCCCTGCCACATCCCCAATAACTCTGACTTAACAAATTGCACAAAAATTACACATTAATGATATCAAATCACAGTCGTTTGCATTGAAAATATTATAGAAGACTTGAATTGAACGAAAGCATTTGTTTTAATGTAGATGCATCTACTTTCTTTCTTTCTTTGATTTTTTTTTTCCTTTATATAATTCTTAAGAATTGCTTCTTATTTCAGACAGTGATTTAGAAAGACAGAGGAAAACAAAAGAATTAAAAAAAAAAAAAAGTAAAATAATTTCAACAAATGACATAAAAAAAAAAAAAATCAGCAATTGAAAAAGAGATAGCAATGTGAATACCATCAATAATAATAATAATAATAATAATGATGATGATGACGATGTTTCAAATTCTGGCAGAAGGCCATAATAATAACAAATACAATAACAACAATAGTAATAATAAGTAACAACAACAATAATAATGACGATAATAATAATAATAATAATAATAATAATAATAATGATGATGATGATGATGGTGCCTAATTATTTATGAATTGAATAGGAAGCGACAAAAAGGTGACTGAATAGAAATGTTCGTACTTATTAAGTTCAAGATTTCAAGTGATTTGAGGGAAAAAAACTGTTTTTGTTTTTATAGGAAATTCTATCTTTTACTTCACTTTTGGCTATTTTCCTTGTTAAAAAAACAAAACAAACAAAAAACTGTTAATGTTACCACCACAAGCTCTTTCCACCTCTCTGCTCTGCATCTTAATACCATACGTCATATGTGTGAACATAATTGTGTGTGTGTGGTGTATATTTAAATAATAGTAGGGAAAGGTAACTATTTGTGTTATGTAAATACATACATATACATATATATATATATATATATATATGAACTACAGAGTTATGCTGTTTTTTTTTTGTATTTAATAAACATACACAAACACACATACATATATAAACATGCATTATAAACACACACAAAGATAGCATTGAACTTCATTGCTCTCTTATTTATATGCATATACTTGCATGCATGCACACACAAATGCACATGGACACATATGAATATACAAATACTACAGATGTATATACATACACATATACAGGCATTTCTATGCGGAAATATTCACACAAATGTATGTATATGTGTACATATGTATGTGTGTGATTGCTAACATACTATATCTTCAATATGACCTTCATCACCATCATCATTTAATATCCTTTTTCTATGCTTGCATGAATCAGACAGAATTTGTTGAGGCAAATTTTCTATGGACATACGCTTTTACTGTCATCAACCCTCACAAGTTTCCAAATAAGATCATATTTCCACATGGCCAGACATGTTTTTTTTTTTTTTATCACAGAGGACTGAAAACAAACAACCTTGCTTGTTTAAAACCCATTACCTACCAGTGATCTCATATGAGATCACTTAAAAATTACTAATTTCATAATTATCTGTCAATATTTACACATATCTAACCATTTTGCTATATCTACTAGGTATATTTCTCTGATATTCAAATGAGGTTTGCTAATTTTTCACCCAATATCTCGCTTATTTCTATTTAAAATGCTATTTTGATCATTCCAGCATGTTTCTAAGGCTGTTTTATGCTAGAAATCAAAGTTTCATAAAAAAATTCCAGTTAATAGAATTATGGGAGGTAATGGGTTAATGATGAGGTCCATTTACAAACATCTTGACAAAAGTACACACAATCATCATCATTTAATGTCCGTTTTCCATGCTGGCATGGGTTGGATGGTTTGACAGGAGCTGGCCCAGGTTTCATGCCTGTTTTGGCATGGTTCCTACAGCTGGATGCCCTTCCTAATGCCAACCACTTTACAGAGTATACTGGACAATTTTATGCAGTAGTAGCATGAGTACTTTTATGTGGCACCTGGCACAGGTGCTTTTATGTGAAACTGGCACAGGTGCTTTTTATGTGGCACCAGCACCAATGAGCCTGCAAGATTAGGATCACTCAGCTGAAGAGTGATGTAGGGGACATGACTATAGCAAAGACAACCATAATTTTAATTAGCTTGACATGTCTTTTCAAGCACAGCAAACCACCAGAAATCTCAGTCCCTTGTCATCCCCTCTCTGAGGCCCAATGTCAAGAGATCCTTTATTCCATGTCTTCCATCTACCAAATCCATTCACAAGGCTTTGGTCAGCCTGAGGCTATAGTACAAGACACTTGCCCAAGATGTCATGCAGTGGGACTGAAGCCAGAACCATGTGGTTGGGAAGCAAGCTTCTTACCACACAGCCACACCTGTGCCTCTTATCACACAGCTACACCTGCACCTATTATAAACAGAAAGCTATTTGAATAGCAGATATGCTCTACTTACCTACATACATACACTCTGAAGTATGGTAGACCAGGGTTGCTCTTTTTGAACAGAGAATTTGGTTGATAGACATCGAAGATTATATTCCAGTCTGCAGAACTATCTCTGGAACAAAAAAAAAAAAAAAATTAAAAACTAGTCAGAGTATATAATATATATATGTATGCGTGCGCGTGCGTGCGTGCGTGTGTGTGTGTGTGTGTAGAAGGAATATTCGGTAGTCCCAAAACACCTAGCACCATTTCCTCTTTGAAAGAAATAGCTAACCAACAGTGTAGCCACCGCATCGAAACCAATGGATGACAATGGTATAGCTAAAGCACCTAGCTGCTAGAATCAACCAAATTGTTTCAGTGGTGGCACATACCGTTATACTGCTAGACATCATTCACACTATTGTCATTCCAACATAATTTATTATGCAGTGCAGCATTACCTAAAGTGTCACATCTTTTCTAAAGAAGGTAGGTTGCTGTTTTGGGGTGTCTTGACTGCTATTTCTACTTGGCCTCGTGCCACCGTTGTATGAAAAACTGCTGCATTCACTGTGATGAATTGATTTCTATGTTCCTTTACTTCAAGATTCATTATCATCATACAGGGTTCTGCAGCCATCAAGGGCCACTGACATCTTGCATTTTCAAAAAGTCTGTGAGACACCAGTCTGTATCAGAGTAAACAAGAGAAATGTGAAGTAAAGTGCCTTGCCCAAGGACACATTGAGCCACTGGTCTGGGAATCAAACTCATGACCTAACAATTGTCAGTCCAAGGCTACACACTTTCACACTTCCGGATCCACCAACAAATAACACACACACACACACATGTATACATACACAAATATACACATGCATACATACACACATACATATATATACACAAATATATATATACATAGATATATACACATACATATATATACACACACATATATATCTATTTATATACATATATATAAATTTACAAATATAC